>NC_139224.1:2313092-2454396 GCF_055691185.1 Crinia signifera | reverse complement strand
TACAATACACACACAGCACACATACAAAACACACAACCCCACCACATGTGCACAATACACACACTACACACATACAGCACACATAACCCCACCACATATGCACAACACACACACAGCACACATACAGAACACACAACCCCACCACATATGCACAATACACACACAGCACACATACAGCACACACAACCCCACCACATATGCACAATACACACACTACATTCATACAGCACACACAACCCCACCACATGTGCACAATACACACACAGCACACATACAGAACACACAACCCCACCACATGTGCACAATACACACACTACACACATACAGCACACATAACCCCACCACATATGCACAACACACACACAGCACACATACAGCACACATAACCCCACCACATATGCACAACACACACACAGCACACATACAGAACACACAACCCCACCACATATGCACAATACACACACAGCACACATACAGCACACACAACCCCACCACATATGCACAATACACGCACTGGACACATACAGCACACACAACCCCACCACATATGCACAATCAGTGGCGGATTCAGGGGGGGGGGCACCCGGGCACGTGCCCCCCCTGTCATTAATTTTGTAGCTGAGGACCAGGGCTTTCCAACGAGCCCAGCCCCGTGTCTCTAGCCTCCCGGGAACCGGAGATATCGCCTGGCAAAGCTGTAACTTTTTTTCCCCATAGGATAATATGGGACCAGTCAATTCCGACCCCCCCACCCGGTTCCGGTGGCTACCAGTTCACCCCCTGGCATCGCAGAAGCTTTAGGTTGATCTCATTCCATTCCAAATCGCTGGGCCTTCAATATGATACCAGGCTGGTCCATATCGGTCAATTGGTTTCAGAGATATTGCATGTAAACCAATTTTTTTATTTTTTAAATGTAATTTCATGGCTGTTCATGTTCTTTGAGGGCAGATTACTCTGGAACCAAACGTTCCAGTTTCACTGGACCAAAATCATTCAAAGCCCACTCAAAAGTTCTTCAATATGATATTTTTCTCACGTAAATGGGTCAGTTGGTTCCGAAGATATAGCCGGTTAAATTAGATAACTGGTTAAAGGGGGAAGGGGTGGTCTTCTCTCCCCCTCACACCAGAAAATGCAGGGACTAGGCTGGTGTAAAAGGGGCCAAACTGGAAATGCATTTTCTGGTGTGAAAGGGGTATTTTTTCAAATAGCCGGGACCTGCAGTGCTCTGAATACAGCCATACTCTGCCACTGTCAGTGGCTATCACTTCTGCCTGGCGGCAGCTGTCCCCGTTTACCGCGAGCATGTATTCCCCCTTGGCAATGGAACCTCTGCCAATGAGCATGGAACCCTTGGCAATGAGCATGTAGATAAGCAGCACTTATGTAGCATAATTTTTAATAGGCATTATGGTGTTTGCCATAATACATAATGGACATAATAGCGTGTAACTTAACGTGTAATGGACATTATGGTGTAAATGTTTAATGCGCGCCTTTGGCGCACAATGTCCCTGTTTATGAAGCGTATTGTGAATTTTGGCTTAATCTGTGTGGCTTTATGTGAATTTTGGCTCAATCCATGTGGCATTATGTGAATTTTGGCTCATTCCATTTGGCATCATGTGTAAGGGGCAAGTATAATGGGGTGTAGTATTTTGTTGCATAATGTGTAGAAGTTGTATATGGTGTTGTACACTACACTCAAGGACACGCCCCCTGTTGAGTGGCCACACCCCCTTTTCTGGATCGCGCCTTCGGCGCGCGCACAATTACATCCTTCACATTTGTCGCCATGGTGGGCCTGCGTACTTTAACTGCCAGGGCCTATTTTTAGTCCGATTCCCACCCTCTCTCTGCCGCTCTCTTAGCATGTACACTGGCACCACTAACACTGCCCCTCCCCCACCTAAACCCTCTTTTATCATGGTGCCCCCCCTGTCATTTTATCCTGGATCCGCCCCTGTGCACAATACACACACTACACTCATACAGCACACACAACCCCACCACATGTGCACAATACACACACAGCACACATACAGCACACACAACCCCACCACATGTGCACAATACACACACTACACACATACAGCACACACAACCCCACCACATATGCACAATACACACACTACACACATACAGCACACACAACCCCACCACATATGCACAACACACACACAGCACACATACAGAACACACAACCCCACCACATATGCACAATACACACATACAGCACACACAACCCCACCACATATGCACAATACACACACTACACACATACAGCACACACAACCCCACCACATATGCACAATACACACACTACACACATACAGCACACATAACCCCACCACATATGCACAACACACACACAGCACACATACAGCACACATAACCCCACCACATATGCACAACACACACACAGCACACATACAGAACACACAACCCCACCACATATGCACAATACACACACAGCACACATACAGCACACACAACCCCACCACATATGCACAATACACGCACTGGACACATACAGCACACACAACCCCACCACATATGCACAATACACACACTACACTCATACAGCACACACAACCCCACCACATATGCACAATACACACACAGCACACATACAGCACACACAACCCCACCACATGTGCACAATACACACACTACACACATACAGCACACACAACCCCACCACATATGCACAATACACACACTACACACTTACAGCACACACAACCCCACCACATATGCACAACACACACACAGCACACATACAGAACACACAACCCCACCACATATGCACAATACACACATACAGCACACACAACCCCACCACATATGCACAATACACACACTACACACATACAGCACACACAACCCCACCACATATGCACAATACACACACTACACACATACAGCACACACAACCCCACCACATATGCACAACACACACACAGCACACATACAGAACACACAACCCCACCACATATGCACAATACACACACTACACACATACAGCACACACAACCCCACCACATATGCACAACACACACACAGCACACATACAGAACACACAACCCCACCACATATGCACAATACACACACAGCACACACAACCCCACCACATATGCACAATACACGCACTGGACCTTATTCCGGTCCGTTTGCAAGTGGCGGCCGTTCGCATGGGGACCGATGTTTATTTATTGTGCATGCTCTTGTTGCGTGCAGCCATATTGTTCACCGGGTGGGGGGCTAAAGGACCTTCCACACCCAGGGGGAGGAGCAAGGCCGGGGGGCTTGCTCCTTCACTATCCACGCCACCACTGGTTGCCTTTAGTAACCAGGTGGCGAGCGAAGCAAAGTGAGCCCGCGAGAGTCCATTTGGGACCCTTCTTCCGACCTTGCTCCTCCTCTCTCCACCCCCTCTCCTCCCCTGTAACGTCAGGAGGTCCTTTAGCCCACTACAATTTAGACCTAACCATAAAAACACACACACACACACACACTGTACACTTACACTAATCAATGATACTCATCAAGTAGCCATCATAGAACAATTACCAGGCTTCCTGCAGCAGCTCCTCGTGAGGTCTGGGGGCGGAGCTTGTGACTGTGTGAGTGGCAGGCCAGGCTCAGGACCCCGGAGAGGAAGAGAGAGTCTAGGGAGGGGGCGGAGCTTGTGACTATATGAGTGGCAGGCCAGGCTCAGGACCCCGGAGAGGAAGAGAGAGCTTAGGGAGGGGGCGGAGCTTGTGACTGTGTGAGTGGCAGGCCAGGCTCAGGACCCCGGAGAGGAAGAGAGAGTCTAGGGAGGGGGCGGAGCTTGTGACTGTGCGAGTGGCAGGCCAGGCTCAGGACCCGGAGAGGAAGAGAGAGTCTAGGGAGGGGGCGGAGCTTGTGACTGTGTGAGTGGCAGGCCAGGCTCAGGACCCCGGAGAGGAAGAGAGATCTTAGGGAGGGGGCGGAGCTTGTGACTGTGCGAGTGGCAGGCCAGGCTCAGGACCCCGGAGAGGAAGAGAGAGTCTAGGGAGGGGGCGGAGCTTGTGACTGTGCGAGTGGCAGGCCAGGCTCAGGACCCGGAGAGGAAGAGAGATCTTAGGGAGGGGGCGGAGCTTGTGACTGGCAGGCCAGGCTCAGGACCCCGGAGAGGAAGAGAGATCTTAGGCGGCCACCACACTGCCTGCACAGTTCTGCAGTGAAACTGTGCATAATATGTGCTTTATATATCGGCCGTGTGTACACAGCTTAAGGTGAGAGTGCTGAAGCCGGATGAGGGGGACATGGGAGAGAGGACAGCGCTGGCAGTCTGTGACAGGCATACGTTTTTTCCCTGTCAGTGTCCTGTGGGCCGATTTTCAATGTGAGGCCTGGAGCTGCAGCTCTATCCGTCCCATTGTCAAACCGGCCCTGGATGGCAGCCTGATAACACATTAGGGTTACCACCCGTCCGGGATTACTCCGGACAGTCCGGTAATTAAACCAGGTGTCCGGAGTCCGGACGGGTGGTGTTCCCCGGACTATACATTGTCCGGGAACTGCGCCGCCACTTACTGGGCGTGAGGCTGCTGGTGGAGAGTAGACACGCCGGGACTAATAAGCAAAGAGAGAAGATGATGCGGCGCAGGGCCTGCCTGTCAGACCAGGCCTTTCAAATCTTGCGCCCAGATTCCCCAGTAGGGTGACCAACTCATCCCTTTAATCCGGGACACATATTAATTAAACAGGTTCTGTGGCAGTTTAAAACCAGGTGAAAGCCAGCCACAGAACCTGTGTAATTAATATGTGTCCCGGATTAAAGAGATGAGTTGGTCACCCTTTCCCCAGGAGGGACACAATGCTCTGCTCTGGACTTTTTTCTTAATGAATGATTACCATGACCTGTGTTGAACAGGTTAATTGATAAGAAAGGTGTTTCACCACACAGGTGATGGTAATCCAGGGTTGCCGACTTTTTAAATCTCCTTTCCGAGAGAAACCCGGAGTGGAGACTTTCAGCAGTTCAGGTGGCAGGGCTTGAGCGTGGACATCATTAAGCTCCGCCCCCATGATAGAAAATGACCCGATTGGCCAATCTCTGTGGAGGGGGTGGGGCTAAAATGATGCGATTATGAAACTTTAGCCCCACCCCTTCACTGGAGAGCGGCAGTTCCGGCATTTATTGGCCTGGTTAGAGGGGGGGAAGCCATGATCAGTGTGTGTGTGGGGGGGGGAGACCGGGGGGACCCTCCCTGGCCATTCTGGGAGGGTAGGCAACCCTGTGGTAATCATGTTAAGAGGGCCACACGGAGCAGAGCAATGTATCCCTCCTGAGAGGGTCATGTCCGGGAGGTATGGAGCATTGTGTCCTCCTGGAGAGGGTCATGTTGGGAGGTATGGAGCATTGTGTCCCTCCTGGAGAGGGTCATGTCGGGAGGTATGGAGCATTGTGTCCTCCTGGAGAGGGCATACTGGGAGGTATGGAGCATTGTGTCCTCCTGGAGAGGGTCATGTTGGGAGGTATGGAGCATTGTGTCCCTCCTGGAGAGGGTCATGTTGGGAGGTATGGAGCATTGTGTCCTCCTGGAGAGGGTCATGTTGGGAGGTATGGAGCATTGTGTCCTCCTGGAGAGGGTCATGTTGGGAGGTATGGAGCATTGTGTCCTCCTGGAGAGGGTCATGTTGGGAGGTATGGAGCATTGTGTCCTCCTGGAGAGGGTCATGTTGGGAAGTATGGAGCGTTGTGTCCTCCCGGAGAGGGTCATGTTGGGAGGTATGGAGCATTGTGTCCTCCTGGAGAGGGTCATGTTGGGAGGTATGGAGCGTTGTGTCCTCCCGGAGAGGGTCATGTTGGGAGGTATGGAGCATTGTGTCCCTCCTGGAGAGGGTCATGTTGGGAGGTATGGAGCATTGTGTCCTCCCGGAGAGGGTCATGTTGGGAGGTATGGAGCATTGTGTCCTCCTGGAGAGGCTCATGTTGGGAGGTGTGCGATGTGGTACAGAAATCCGATGACGTTATTTGCCATAAATGCCATGTATAGTCTGTGCTACAACCTGAATGATTTTCTCCTATTGTCTGCATTACAGTGTCGTGTCTGCGCAGGCAAATGGAGCGAGGAAAAAGGATTGCCGGGACATATTGCTGATAACAGGGTCCTTTATTGATCCTAGTCAGCAGGACTCGCTAGTAACGTTCCATGTAGTTCCATAGTGTCCGCTAAACCCTAGCAACCAATTACAGACTTTATTTCATCTCTAACTTGCCTTATGAATAGCTGATTAGTTTCTACACATTTTGCAACCTTAATGAACTGTTAATAAATGACCCTTGTGGCTTGTTATATGTGACATCATTTTGTACTAATATGGCAGCATGCAGTGAGCACCATCAGATTTATTGACTAGAAGCAGCTGTTCTCCCAGAAGAGACAGCAGCCTATCAGTTAGTACCTCACAATGGTGTCAGGCTCCCGAGTGATGCATTTACCAGGGCACTGTACTGCTGTATTGCATTACCTCTGACAGATTGCCCCCTTTGTTGTAGGACAAATGATTTTATGGTAAGGTACAAGCCTGTGATAATGTAAAGCAGGTGGTGAGTGACTCAGTCTCCGACTGTATTTATCATGTGACTGTGTGCTTCACATAATGATGGGTGGCTGTGTGCTCCCCATAGTGATGGGTGACTGTGTGCTTCACATAGTGATGGGTGGCTGTGTGCTCCCCATAGTGATGGGTGACTGTGTGCTCCCCATAGTGATGGGTGACTGTGTGCTCCCCATAGTGATGGCAATGACCCTAAATCGCTTACAACTCATCTCAACGTGTGTCTGGGCCTGAACTCCCTCTGCGCGTGTTAAATCTGCCACACCTGCAGTGCAGCATGGTTTTGTGCGTTTGTGTGCTTTTCTGCTAACAAAGTAGAATGGGGTCCTGAGAACACTGCGTGCAGCATTCCCAGTACATTGGCCTACCACCCACGTTATCACATAACTGCATACTCCTCCAGGGAGGGACACAATGCTCAATACCTCCCAACATGACCCTCTCCAGGAGGACACAATGCTCCATACCCCCCAACATGACCCTCTCCAGGAGGGACACAATGCTCCATACCTCCCAACATGACCCTCTCCAGGAGGGACACAATGCTCCATACCTCCCAACATGACCCTCTCCAGGAGGGACACAATGCTCCATACCTCCCAACATGACCCTCTCCAGGAGGACACAATTCTTCATACCTCCCGACATGACCCTCTCCAGGAGGGACACAATGCTCCATACCTCCCAACATGACCCTCTCCAGGAGGGACACAATGTTCCCTACCTCCCAACATGACCCTTTCCAGGAGGACACAATTCTTCATACCTCCCGACATGACCCTCTCCAGGAGGGACACAATGCTCCATACCTCCCAACATGACCCTCTCCAGGAGGGACACAATGCTCCATACCTCCCAACATGACCCTCTCCAGGGAGGGACACAATGCCCCATACCTCCCAACATGACCCTCTCCAGGAGGGACACAATGCCCCATACCTCCCCAACATGACCCTCTCCAGGAGGACACAACGCTCCCATACCTCCCAACATGACCCTCTCCAGGAGGGACACAACGCTCCATACCTCCCAACACGACCTCTCCAGGAGGGACACAATGCTCGATACCTCCCAACATGACCCTCTCCAGGAGGGACACAACGCTCCATACCTCCCAACACGACCCTCTCCAGGAGGGACACAATGCTCGATACCTCCCAACACGACCCTCTCCAGGAGGGACACAATGCTCCATACCTCCCAACACGACCCTCTCCGGGAGGGACACAACGCTCCATACCTCCCAACATGACCCTCTCCAGGAGGACACAATGCTCCATACCTCCCAACACGACCCCCTCCAGGAGGACACAACGCTCCATACCTCCCAACATGACCCTCTCCAGGAGGGACACAATGCTCCATACCTCCAACAGACCCCCTCCAGGAGGACACAATGCTCCATACCTCCCAACACGACCCTCTCCAGGAGGGACACAATGCTCCATACCTCCCAACATGACCCTCTCCAGGAGGGACACAATGCTCCATACCTCCCAACATGACCCTCTCCAGGAGGACACAATGCTCCATACCTCCCAACATGACCCTCTCCAGGAGGGACACAATGCTCCATACCTCCCAACATGACCCTCTCCAGGAGGACACAATGCTCCATACCTCGCAACATGACCCTCTCCAGGAGGACACAATGCTCCATACCTCCCAACATGACCCTCTCCAGGAGGACACAATGCTCCATACCTCCCAACATGACCTTCTCCGGGAGGGACACAATGCTCCATACCTCCCAACATGACCCTCTCCGGGAGGGACACAATGCCCCATACCTCCCAACATGACCCTCTCCGGGAGGGACACAATGCTCCATACCTCCCAACATGACCCTCTCCGGGAGGGACACAATGCTCCATACCTCCAACATAACCCTCTCCGGGAGGGACACAACGCTCCATACCTCCCAACATGACCCTCTCGAGGAGGGACACAATGCTCCATACCTCCCAACACGAACCTCTTCAGGAGGACACAATGCTCCATACCTCCCAACACGACCCTCTCCAGGAGGGACACAATGCTCCATACCTCCCAACACGACCCTCTCCGGGAGGGACACAATGCTCCATACCTCCCAACATGACCCTCTCCGGGAGGACACAATGCTCCATACCTCCCAACATGACCTCTCCAGGAGGGACACAGTGCTCCATACCTCCCAACATGACCCTCTCCAGGAGGAACATAATGCTCCATACCTCCCAACATGACCCTCTCCAGGAGGGACACAATGCTCCCATACCTCCCAACATGACCCTCTCCAGGAGGGACACAATGCTCCATACCTCCCAACATGACCTCTTCAGGAGGGACACAATGCTCCATACCTCCCAACATGACCTCTCCAGGAGGGACACAGTGCTCCATACCTCCCAACACGACCCTCTCCAGGAGGGACACAATGCTCCATACCTCCCAACACGACCCTCTCCAGGAGGGACACAATGCTCCATACCTCCCAACACGACCCTCTCCAGGAGGACACAATGCTCCATACCTCCCAACATGACCCTCTCCAGGAGGACACAATGCTCCATACCTCCCAACATGACCCTCTCCAGGAGAGACACAATGCTCCATACCTCCCAACATGACCCTCTCCTGGAGGTACACAATGCTCTATACCTCCCAACATGACCCTCTCCTGGAGGTACACAATGCTCCATACCTCCCAACATGACCCTCTCCAGGAGGGGCACAATGCTCCATACCTCCCAACATGACCCTCTCCAGGAGGACACAATGCTCCATACCTCCCAACATGACCCTCTCCAGGAGGACACAATGCTCCATACCTCCCAACATGACCCTCTCCAGGAGGGACACAATGCTCCATTCTAGGACTTCCCTCTTATGATTGCCAGACCTGGTTTAAACAGATTACTGATAAGAAAGGTGTTTCACAACACAGGTGGTGCAGGGTTGCCTACTTTCTGGCTGTTCTTTGAGGCAGGGGCCCTGTAGAGATGGGAAAGGGGCAGGGGTCAGTGGTATGGAGGATCGCCTCATTTGGGGGCGGGGCCAGTGCAATGATGTCCTCATGGTCACGCCCCCCCACATGTAATGCCGCTTTTTTAGTAATTTCACAATGGTGGGCAGGGGTACAATGACATGATTCGAGTAATTTGGTCTCACGCCCCCCCCCCCCCCCCCCCCCCCTCCCACTAAGGGTGGTGTTATGGGAGATGGCCAGGATTCTGGGAGGCTTGAACCCCTTTCCCTTTCTACATTACAACCAAATACATTAAACTGTTATATAATGGTCTATTGTTTTCATGTGGGGGCCAATGTGTTTATTTCTGTTACCCCTGGGGACCAGTGAGATGTATTTTTTCATATGGGTGTGTTTTTATTTATGTAGGGGCCAAAGTTTTTTCCTTTGGGGGTCTGATGGTGTGCCTTGTCGATTGTAAAATCTTGTTTAATGTGCCGCGCCCACGATGACAGTACAGATGATGTCAATAGTCACTGGGTCGGCTACAAATGGTCAGCAGTGACTAGGTTGATACCTAAGAATGGTCGACATACACTAGTTCAACAGTAACAAAAGGTCAACACAAGGTATGGGCAGATGATGTCACATGATGTCAGTGCCCGCCCCGAATTCAGCCTGAATTGTCCATCAGGAAATTAAGTCCAGATGAAAAATCATTAGCTGGTGATGTAAGTGTACACGACTGTTCGCATGGGGGGGGGATTACCGGGGTGGGTTCAGCAGGGTGACGTTTTCCTGATAGCTAGGCAGCAGCTCTGAATAACCCCCTAAAAATATATAACTGGATTCACTTGCAGTCAGTCATTGATTCATCAGCAGACATGCGATATGAGAATGGCAGCAACTACACACGTGTTTATTGAATTTGGTTTATTTTGGTGACCACGGATATCGGCGAATCAATGATGTACTGGTCCGATCTGGTGCCTGATAACTGCGTGTGGTGGGATATTCCCCGGCGTGTCTGCGTGCACCTGTGTTTTCCTTTCCTCTATTATTGTACTTCAGGAACCGTTCCTCTGAGGCCTACTGGCTGATGTCAGGCCTTAGGAGACGCAGCTGTTTCTCTCCTGCTCATTGTTATTGTACCAGCCACCCCCCATCCTTAGGCCTGTCCCTCCCTCTCACCCTGCAAAACACTGCGCAACTGGTGTAACATGAGTCCCTGCTTGTATCCACCTGTGGCCCCTGTCAGTGTCACCGTATAATGGGAAGGGGGGTGCTTTCTTTCACTCTCCCATAATGCAACAGTTTCATCATCATGTACAATGGTCACGACACCTGGCTGTTGCATCACACTGCTCTGGATTGTAGAGGTGGAGATTGAGGTGGGGGGGGGGGGGGGGGGTGTTTACATCCACATCAGCAATGTTTATTCTCTGTAGTCAGACCAGCTGTGATACAAGTCACACGATCCAGGTGTCATGGTGTTGGTGCGCAGTGCTATGATACCAGTCACACGGTCCAGGTGTCATGGTGTTGGTGCGCAGTGCTGTGATACGAATCACACGGTCCAGGTGTCATGGTGTTGGTGTGCAGTGCTGTGATACGAGTCACATGGTCCAGGTGTCATGGTGTCGGAGCGCAGTGCTGTGATACGAGTCACACCGATCCAGGTGTCATGGTGTTGGTGCGCAGTGCTATGATACCAGTCACACGGTCCAGGTGTCATGGTGTCGGAGCGCAGTGCTGTGATACGAATCACACGGTCCAGGTGTCATGGTGTTGGTGTGCAGTGCTATGATACCAGTCACACGGTCCAGGTGTCATGGTGTCGGAGCGCAGTGCTGTGATACGAATCACACGGTCCAGGTGTCATGGTGTTGGTGTGCAGTGCTATGATACCAGTCACACGGTCCAGGTGTCATGGTGTCGGAGCGCAGTGCTGTGATACGAATCACACGGTCCAGGTGTCATGGTGTTGGTGTGCAGTGCTGTGATACGAGTCACATGGTCCAGGTGTCATGGTGTTGGAGCGCAGTGCTATGATACAAGTCACACGGTCCAGGTGTCATGGTGTCGGAGCGCAGTGCTGTGATACGAGTCACATGGTCCAGGTGTCATGGTGTTGGTGCGCAGTGCTGTGATACGAGTCACATGGTCCAGGTGTCATGGTGTTGGTGCGCAGTGCTATGATACAAGTCACACGGTCCAGGTGTCATGGTGTCGGAACGCAGTGCTGTGATACGAATCACACGGTCCAGGTGTCATGGTGTTGGTGTGCAGTGCTGTGATACGAGTCACATGGTCCAGGTGTCATGGTGTTGGTGTGCAGTGCTGTGATACGAATCACACGGTCCAGGTGTCATGGTGTTGGTGTGCAGTGCTGTGATACGAATCACATGGTCCAGGTGTCATGGTGTTGGAGCGCAGTGCTGTGATACGAATCACACGGTCCAGGTGTCATGGTGTCGGAGTGCAGTGCTGTGATACGAATCACATGGTCCAGGTGTCATGGTGTTGGTGCGCAGTGCTATGATACAAGTCACACGGTCCAGGTGTCATGGTGTCGGAGCGCAGTGCTGTGATACGAATCACACGGTCCAGGTGTCATGGTGTTGGTGTGCAGTGCTGTGATACGAGTCACATGGTCCAGGTGTCATGGTGTTGGAGCGCAGTGCTGTGATACAAGTCACACAATCCAGGTGTCATGGCTTTGGAGCGCAGTGCTGTTATACGAGTCACGCGATCCAGGTGTCATGTGTCGGAGTGCAGTGCTGTGATACGAGTCACAGGGTCCAGGTGTCATGGCTTTGGAGCGCAGTGCTGTGATACGAGTCACACGGCCAGGTGTCATGGTGTCGGAACGCAGTGCTGTGAGCACATAGATCACTGAGATTGGGGGAGATGTAGCCAACCTTCCAATCGACACCTGGCTATTGCATCACACTGCTCTGGATTGTAGAGGTGGAGATGACAGGGGGGGGGGGGGGGGGGGTGTTTACATCCACATCAGCAATGTTTATTCTCTGTAGTCAGACCAGCTGTGATACAAGTCACACGATCCAGGTGTCATGGTGTCGGAGCGCAGTGCTGTGATACGAGTCACATGGTCCAGGTGTCATGGTGTTGGTGCGCAGTGCTGTGATACGAGTCACATGGTCCAGGTGTCATGGTGTTGGTGCGCAGTGCTGTGATACAAGTCACACGGTCCAGGTGTCATGGTGTTGGAGCGCAGTGCTATGATACAAGTCACACGATCCAGGTGTCATGGTGTTGGTGCGCAGTGCTATGATACCAGTCACACGGTCCAGGTGTCATGGTGTCGGAGCGCAGTGCTGTGATACGAATCACACGGTCCAGGTGTCATGGTGTTGGTGTGCAGTGCTGTGATACGAGTCACATGGTCCAGGTGTCATGGTGTTGGAGCGCAGTGCTATTATACAAGTCACACGGTCCAGGTGTCATGGTGTCGGAGCGCAGTGCTGTGATACGAATCACACGGTCCAGGTGTCATGGTGTTGGTGTGCAGTGCTGTGATACGAGTCACATGGTCCAGGTGTCATGGTGTTGGTGCGCAGTGCTGTGATACGAGTCACATGGTCCAGTTGTCATGGTGTTGGTGCGCAGTGCTATGATACAAGTCACACGGTCCAGGTGTCATGGTGTCGGAGCGCAGTGCTGTGATACGAATCACACGGTCCAGGTGTCATGGTGTTGGTGTGCAGTGCTGTGATACGAGTCACATGGTCCAGGTGTCATGGTGTTGGTGTGCAGTGCTGTGATACGAGTCACATGGTCCAGGTGTCATGGTGTTGGTGCGCAGTGCTGTGATACAAGTCACATGGTCCAGGTGTCATGGTGTTGGTGCGCAGTGCTATGATACAAGTCACACGGTCCAGGTGTCATGGTGTCGGAGCGCAGTGCTGTGATACGAATCACACGGTCCAGGTGTCATGGTGTTGGTGTGCAGTGCTGTGATACGAGTCACATGGTCCAGGTGTCATGGTGTTGGAGCGCAGTGCTATGATACAAGTCACACAATCCAGGTGTCATGGTGTTGGAGCGCAGTGCTGTGATACAAGTCACACAATCCAGGTGTCATGGCTTTGGAGCGCAGTGCTGTTATACGAGTCACGCGATCCAGGTGTCATGTGTCGGAGTGCAGTGCTGTGATACGAGTCACAGGGTCCAGGTGTCATGGCTTTGGAGCGCAGTGCTGTGATACGAGTCACACGGCCAGGTGTCATGGTGTTGGAGCGCAGTGCTGTGAGCACATAGATCACTGAGATTGGGGGAGATGTAGCCAACCTTCCAATCGGCTTCTAATTGTCATTTTTCAAACCCTGCCTATAAAATGGAAGCTAGACGCTTATTGGTTGGTACTTTAGGTCTCTGAGGTTTTATACATTTCCCCCATTCTCACCAAAATACAGAGATTTATACAGTTATACAGTTATATTACTCATTTACAGCTGACAGACAAGTAATAAAAAGAATTACACAAAAAGAGAAAACCCTGTCATAGTCCATGTCTACTTCTCCGGAGACCATTAGCGTTCGGGTACCGCTCACAATTGTGGAAGTCTAGGTACACACACGCCATTTTGTGATAGTATGGCCGCCATTTTGGTTCGCAGAGTTGCGCAAATAAAGTTTCCATACCCGAGTATGTGTGACAATGTGGACCAGAAGAGTAGACATACTGGGGGAAATTTACTAATATGGAAAACCTAAAAATTTGTATTCGTATTTTACCTACGACTGATTACGAATGTGTACGAATGGTATTGTTGTAGAAAAAGTCGTGTTCCGGGCTTTAACTTACTATGTAGTCGTAATTGAAAAATTCGTATTTTTCGATGTCGTAGCCATTCGTATTTTGTTTTACAAATGTTTCGTATTTTTGTAGAATCGTAAATTGAAATACAAATGTCCTAGGGAAGTTTGTTTAAAAACCAGGATATTTTACGAATTTTCGTGAAATGAAATACAAAAAATTGTATTTAATTCCACATGCATCACTATGAAAATGAAACCAGAATCGTGATTGGTGTATTTGTTTTACACTTGGGAGGTCTCTCACAGCCATATATAAGTCGTGGAGGCACCAAAACTTCAGTTTAATGTATAGCACACACTGTTTGCATTACAACACAATAGCACAGGTTAGGTCTGCAGAAACACTGCAAACCACAATACTCATCACTCTTTACAAGCGTTTGCCACCATTTCTGCCCTTGTAATTCCCAACCTTACTTTTCCAGATTTTTGTTCCCAACACTTACATCAGACAGAACATCTGTAAGTGTGTACAGAACTATATATATATATATATATGCAGACAATAACATAATATAATAACATAATATCTGCTCATAACCTTCAATACGAATTAATGATTCTCCTCACCTAATTTGACACACCCTTGTTTGCACAGCTCATCAGTGCAGCAGCTGACATAATTTCTTCATTACTCTGAAAGTCCAGAAGGTTACTGCTTTTCATCCTGGTTTTAGCCATTTGCAATATTACAGTGTTGTAAACATTATACCCACTAATTGCAGTTTTTATTGATCATGTGACCTGCTAATTGAATGTGTATTAATGCTGTGCGTCACTGATCTTGTTTAGAAAATCACAGGTTCAATCACATACATGTATGTTTTACATGTGTGTGAGTGCTTCAGGTGGGCTTTAGCTGCTCAATGGTTATTAGTGGACATACATTTATTCTGCTCTCAGCACACCAAAATTTCACAATCCACATTTTCAAACTCTTGTGCAGTGCAGGTGGGGCAGATGTAACATGGATATAAACAGTTTTATATATTTCTATGATTTTTAATTCCTGTGCAGCCTAAATAATATACTTATTTGTAAAAACACAGCACTTTACATTTCTGCTTCCACACACCCAAGCCCAGGGCTGGCGCCACCACTAGGCAATGGTTGGAAGCAGGGCAGGAGGGAGGGCTCACTGCGCTGTGCGCAGTTCAGTCCCGATGCATTTTAACAACATTTTCCTCCATGCGTACAGCCGTTCAGCGTCTGAGGGTGAGCCAAGTGCTCAGCGCTGCCCGGCTGAGTGGCTGTACATGGTGCGGGTGGAGGAAAATGTCAATTAACATGCATCGGGACTGAGCTCTCCCTCCCGCCCGCCCGCTCGCTCGCTGGACCGTCACCCGAGGTCCTCCTTAAGGGTGAGTGGTGTCCCCCCCCCAGGAGCAGCATGGCGGCCGTATTCCACCCCCACCCCACCCCCCCCCCCCCCCCCCGTAGAGCGGGTGAGCGCCGGGGCGCCCCCCCGCCTGGGGCGCTCCGGCGCCTTGCACCGGCACTGCCCAAGCCAATTGTATCTGACTCTGCACATGTTACATCTGGCCCACCTGCACTGCACATGCTCTGACCCACGTTGTTGAAAACATTGAACTACCATCATAACAGAATAATAGGCATAGTGCAACGCTAACACAAAGTCAATTTGTACACTACAAATGTTACATGAACTCAGGCCACAGCACAGCATGTTTTCCTGCATGAGTGTGTGTTCTTCTCACACATGTGTATGGGGCTTGTTCTCCTGGGCTGGCTGGTACCAGGATGTCAGTTGCTGGCCATGTCTTTGATCAACTTAGCTGATGTATGAGTCACCATAACTGCTGGTTACTGCTGACTTTACAACAGTAACAGGTGTATTTGACCAGCTGTGTGTAGTGGTGCCTCGCTGACATCTGTCTTAGGGCCAGATGTACTAAGCTTGAAAAGTGATAAAATGGAGAGTGATAAACAACCAGCCAATCAGCTCTTGTCTGACAATTTTCAAACACAGCCTGTGACATGGAAGGTAGGAGCTGATTGGCAGGTTGTTTATCACTCTCCATTCTATCACTTTTGAAGCTTAGTGCATCTGGTCCTTATAGAGATAGAGAGAGAGATATGGGGCAGATTTATTAAGCTTGGAGAAGAGATAAACTGGAGATAAAGCGGAGAAAAGGTAAAAGGAGATAAAGCACCAGCCAATCAGCTGTGTTTGAAAAAAGACAGTTGGGAGCTGATTGGCTGGTGCTTTATCTCCTTTTACCTTTTCTCCGCTTTATCTCCAGTTTATCTCTTCTCCAAGCTTAATAAATCTGCTCCTATAGAGGGAGACAGAGACAGATTATAATGTATTCATAATCACACAAAAAGCCAGAGAGATAAACACACATGTGTAATCAATTCCCTATGTATCGCATACAGCAGTTTATACAGTATTAGAGACTTACCCAGTAGCCAGCCCTCTGCCATTGATCCGGCTTCAAACTCATCAAAGAGGACTGACTGGCCGAGGATATAGGAGTCATGACATGAGCCAGGGTAGCCTGCAAACACACTCATGTTCTTAAGATTGGCATCACAGACCACCTGCACGTTGGTACTTGTGCTTCCATGTCGGTTATAATAGGAACGGGCAGTATCCCGAGGTGGTCTCAGCGGAATGTGTGTGCAGTCAATAGCACCAAGCACATTTGGCATGCATGCAATGCGATGGAATGCTACCCTAACATCATGCCACTCTGTCTCCTGGCTTGGGAAGCAGATTGAGGCATCTATATGTGGCTGAAGGGCTTCAAGCACCTGGGTCAGGTACCTGGACAGTGTGGGCTGAGACATGCCAATGCCTTGGGCAGTGACATGTTGAAAACTACCAGACGCCAGAAAGTACAACACAGCCAGCAGTTTGTGCAGGCCTGAGACAGCGCATGAGTCGTCTTCTTCCTTGGCACTGCCAAGACATCAGGTCTCTCAAAGCCCACACTGAAGCACCCTGATATAGCATATAGTCTGCCATGCTAGAAGTCAGGAAGTGTTTGTAGGTAGTTATTTGGCTTTTATAAGGCACACATTTGGGATTACAATGGTCTGTGATGTATTGTTAAAATTATAACACATGTGTCCCATTGAAGCAGGCGAAAGACACTTCAAAATACACCTTGCAAAGGAAGGTGCATTTTTTTTCACGAGTTTGTTTACGAATCGTAGGTGTTTACGAATCCGATTTTACGAATTCACGAATACGAATTTTTAGTAAATGGTGAAAATACGCCTAGCCAATGCAAAAATCAGGCGTATTCTATCGATGGTGTAGACTTTTCGTAAACATGCGTAATCGTATTTAAAAATACGAATACGATCTCAATATGACATGTTTACGACAATACAAATTTCACGAATCTACGAATTTTGCACTTGATAAATGAACATTTCACGAATACGACAGAAATTCACGATTATTTCCCTACGAATACGACTTTTTTCTACTTTAAAATACGAATCCATATTAGTAAATTTCCCCATCTATCACACATAAATTCATAATAACACACTTACACGAAAGGAAATATAGTTAAAAGGTTTAGAACGCCACACATAGCTTAGTTAGCCCTGCACACATCTGTCTGTATCGTGTTTAGTATCGTTCCGCTCAGCTCATCATGCAAAGTATTCCGGTCATTGCGAATATTTCGCAATGTACACTGTCCGATAGTTATGGACAAAATCCATATCCCAGAGACAGTTTCTGTTGTAAGTAGTTAACAAAGGAAACTAGCTCAAACCGGTTCTTATCCTTGCTGACGCCGAAACCACCAAACAAAGGACTCTTAAAGTTCCCTCCCCTGCACCTGGTCAGACCAGGTACAGCGTCTAACCTCCAATCACAGTGGACCGGACATATGATCTCTGGCCAATGAGAATGGCCTTTTGACCTCCCCCTTCTGACCCTATAAGATATGCGACCCAGAGCAGCCAGGGTCTCTTCGGCACAACTACTTTCCCTGGACCTTCCTACCGGACTATCGCTCATTCCTGAACGATAGTGAGCTCTGACCGGACTGCTTTTCACATACTAGATGACCACGGTAAACGGTTGCATTTTCACGGTATTTATTCTTAAAGTATTGTTGGCTGATTGTGTCTTGTATTTGTATTTTTTCCCCTTAGCAGAGTTTGTTTAGTATTCATTGTTATTGTATTGTATCACTTGTTATACCTGTTTATTCTTATTTCTGTAACCCCCTTTTGTCCATTAGGGACTTTAATACAATCTTTTTACGGAGTTCTAACCTCCTTACTTCTATTCAGTGGTCGTGTCTAGTTATTCGCATAATAGCGATAAGGTACATTAAGGACTCTGTCCTTACATTGCGGACTCTGTCCTTTAAGGTATATTCGCACAATTGGAGACAAAGTCCTGCGAAAGGATCTCTTATTAAGGTATCGGTTCTTGGTGTATAACATACAATAGACTGTACGCTGCGCTGCGCTACGTTTTGTTCGCACGCAGTTAGGTATAAAGGGTACGTTGGTTGCGGACTTATTACGTAACCAAGGCTTTTCACTTATCGTCACTCTGGTTATATTTTAATCACCATTAACAATTGGGGTGCTCGCCCGGTCGTTTCACAGTCCGGAACTCAGTACCAGGCGTGCGACTCGACCTATACCAGCAAAAGGGTGGAAGTATTTATTTGTTTCCATTGCTGGATAGGCCGATTCCGCGGCAGTGCGGGGTTCGGGAAGTGCTAGCGCTGAACCCGGAGTACAATAAGTGAAAGCCACATGTTTTAAAGCATATCATACCTAAGTGTTTAGTAAACTGTACTTCTGCCTGCCACAAGTAGTTTAACGGGGTATAGTGTCTTGGGCTGCTTGTTTATTATAGTATATGTACCACGTGCGATAAGGTTCGCACACGTGGAATCTGTGTTTATTATAGTACATAGAGGATCCCCTCTGTGCAAAACTATAATTGTTTATTGTTAGCTACCGCAAAAACAGGGACTCCGCCACGTGGCGACAAGTCCTGGGCCTTTTGCAGTAACGTAAAGCGTCTATTGTGTATTACGCAAGGTGCGCGCGCACGTGCCCACATCGGGAAAGTTTCGCATCTTTGTACGTGGTTTACGGATTAAGTGAGGGATTTATTTCGCATCTTGATACGTAACTCTCGGACAAAGTTAAGGGATTTATTCCGCATTTAGGCGCAATTACTGCGTATAGCGAAACCCGAGCGCAACCTTGCAAATACACCATAGAACACGTGGGTGGCCGATTCATCGGCGGCCTGTGAACAAGCGCACGTACACACGTGGCTGTTCATTGGTACTGCACACGCAGCACACATAGGAAGAAGTGAACAGTATTTAAACCACTAGCTTTATTTAAACAGTATAGTAATATACTGCGAATGAAGCGGTGATTTAAGAAAAGAAAATAAGGTTTTCTTTTTGTTCATTTTCTCATAAGCAAGCAACTCAAGCATTATTTTAATAGATTCCTATAGCTTATTATAAGGGATTTATACCTGCATAAGAATCTAGTGAAAAGCTACCGGCCTGGGAAAAATTTTCTGTACAGAAATATTTCAAAAATAAGCATAAGACCTAGGTGTAAATAGCGCCCAGTGTGAAAAAGAACTGAGGCGGACGGGTGTGGGACGGACACAACCCAAGCGCAGTGTAATAGGACAGGTCCAGTTAGGACAGGGTGTACGTGCCGACGTACACATAGGAACTGCCCCTTCAGTGGAATTAATTCCGCTAGGAGGGTACAAGAAGATATATCGGAACGCACTTGTTTCCGATTAGCTACTTTAGAAATCCGATTTTTGGGGGTATAGGAAAACAAGTTTGTTATACCCTGGAAAAATTGTGCCGCATCAAGCAAGTTGGCTAGAAGTTCGCTGCTAGTTGAGAGCTTGGTGATTGAGTATAATACCTCGTATCCTTCGCACCTGCTTGACTGTGGGATGTTCTAGGAAGCTGTAGAAGTGAGTGTTTGGGGAGCTCTCAGATAAGTAATAACCCACCGATATCTATTAAGCTGTGAACGTTTATTCCTGTAACTATGGGTAATAACGGGTCACGCTGTGATAACGTGCAAGATAGGGAGGAAGCTAGCCGGCCAAGAGGATCGGCTGCTTTTATTATGTGCAGGAAGCACGGTGAACTCGCAGTTGTTTACCAAAATAAATGGAGAAAAATGACACAAGGCAGCAAGTTAGAATTTCCCAGTGTTGGTAGCTTCGATCCAGAAATCTTATCGGCAGTAAAAGATGAAATATGCCTACTCTCCAGTCGTAAGGAGAGAGTGAAGCATATAAATATTCTTAAATTGTGGCAGAAGGAAGGACAGGAACAATGGGGAGCCAGAGGTCTGGCAATACCTGATGCAATCAGCCACAATAAAAATGCAAATGCAACCACTGCCACACTAGAATCAGCTCCCCCACCCCCATATGTGCCGAAGGGGTTAATGTCTCATAAGAAAGACCTAAGTAATAATGTACCTGTTACTAACTTGTACCCTGTTTTATCCCCTTACAAGGAAACCCGAGAGGAAAACGAGCAGCTGTTGGCACTGGCCGTCTCTCATGCAATTAATATGATTGAGGGAAAAGCTCAACCCGCAGTTGAGGCCCCAGCACAGGAGGAGGAGACGGCTGATGCCAACAGCATAGTATTGGACTCAGGTAATGATGCACCACACAGCACAGACACAAATGACTCCCAAGCAGGTCCCAGTAATGCGAATGTGGTACAAACATACCCTGTACGCACACTGGAGGTTCCCTATGGTAAGGCAGACAGAGAGGGTGTGATACCTACCAGAAAGATGACCATGCTAAACCCATGGACACGGTTAGAGCTGCGTTCCATCATTACAGATTTCCCTGATCCTAGGAAAGATCTGGCAGTGTGCCGGAAATTTGTAAGGGATCTAGGAAACTCTGATGAGCCCACCAACAAGGATTGGAGAATCATGTTGAGGGCCTGTCTCCCCACTCACATTGACATCCCGAAATTCATTCAGGATAGTGGATTGAAAGTGGACAAGGAGATAAATGATGAGATCAACCAGGAGAATATACGCCTGATTAACTTACAGTTGGGAGTATATTTTCCTGCGGCAGTAGAATATAGCAAGATTTTCACCATCAAACAGAAAGATGGCGAAACTGCTGCTGATTATTTTACAAAAGCCTTACTGGAGGTATCAAAGTACACTGGTGTCTCCGAGCCTAAGGACGACCCCCACCTGAGGGAGATGATTGTCTCTGTGCTGGTGGAAGGGCTTAGGGAAAACCTGAGAGCCAGAGTCCAAACCTCTTTCCCAAATTGGCGTGGAATGACAGTGGATGCCCTACGGGAATCTGCTGTGGACCACGACCGCAACATTAAGAAGCACAGGGAACTGCAAACTGACAAACTGATGATGGTTAGCATCCAAGCCCTTACTAATGCCCCAAACAAAGCTGCATACCAACAACGAAACACCAGGGAAACAGGTAGAAAGCCAATTATCTGTTACAACTGCAATAAGGAGGGACACATTGCAGCTCAGTGTAGGTTCGGAAACCACAGGAGTTATCAGACACATAAGCGAGAATGGGAATCTCACAAAGGTGAGACACGGAGATACCCAGCCCCTAGACAATGGGAGGAGACAGACAGGTCACGCAACATGCCTCCTCCCCATCTGATGGCTGACACTGTGCTAAGGGCAACCCAGGTCAGACCATAGGAAACAGGTCATACCTGTATCCTACAGCCAGTTAGACTAACACAACACCTTGGAGAGGAACCTCAGGTGAAGGTTGATATAGCTGGAGTAAGACAAACCTTTTTGGTTGATACAGGGGCGGCCAGATCTGTTCTCAACACTCCTCTTCACTTGGGTTTCACTAACCAATCAGTAGCGGCAATTGGGGTAACAGGAAAAATACAACATTACCCACTGACGAAACCAGCGGAGGTTACAATCGGGCCTCTGCATACCAAACACTCTTTCCTGTTGGCTGCAGCGGCCCCGACTAACCTCCTGGGTAGAGATTTACTATGCAAAATGGGATGTGTCATCTATTGCACCCCCGATGGGGTATTTCTGGACACTCCTAGAAATCTTACACAAGAAGTGCAAGATATGCTGGACAGTCCTCAGAGGCTAATGTTGTGTTCCACTGTTGTAGAATCAAATCCATCTAGGGTAGCTGAAATTACAGCACAAATACCGGGTTCCCTTTGGACTAAAGATGGACAGGACGCTGGGCTAATGGCAAATGTAGCTCCAGTAGAAATCCGCTTAAAAGAAGGCAGGATAGCCCCAAAAATACCGCAATACCCTTTAAAACCTGAAGTTGAGCTAGGAATATTTCCAGTGATCCAACGATTGCTCCAACAGGAAATCCTAGTTAGAACTTCCAGCACGGCCAATAGTCCCATCTTTCCTGTGAAAAAGAGCGGGGGGAGGGGCTACAGACTAGTGCAGGATTTAAGAGGGGTAAACAAGGTAGTTGAGAGCCAATTCCCCGTAGTGCCAAACCCAGCTGTCATCCTAATGCAAATCCCACCTCATTGTACTCATTTCACAGTCATTGATTTGTGTTCAGCATTCTTCTCCGTCCCTTTGCATCCTGACAGCCAGTATCTGTTCGCCTTTACTTACAGAGGAGTACAGTATACCTGGACACGACTCCCCCAGGGGTTCATAGACAGCCCCAGCATTTTCTCCCAGGCCTTGCATGATTGTTTACAATCCTTTCAACCCATGAGTGGTTCGATACTGATACAATATGTTGATGACTTATTGTTGTGTTCTGAATCACTGGAGTCATCAGTGGATGACACTAGACAGCTACTGATGCACCTCTCAGAGACAGGACATAAAGTATCAAAGGATAAGCTGCAATTATGCCAGACCAGGGTTAAATATCTGCAAGGGCTGAGACACCTCACCGACGACAGAATCCAAGCGATTCAGAACATGGTACTGCCACAGACCCAACATCAGATCCGTACGTTCCTAGGCATGTGTGGATACTGTCGCAATTGGATCCCAGGATTCTCTATTCTGGCATTACCACTGCAAGAGATGGTTTCCTCAACTAAGCCTGATCGGGTCTCTCATACTGAGGAATCTGAGCTGGCTTTCGAGGAACTAAAGGTGAGCCTAACCAAGGCCCCAGCACTAGGAATGCCAGATTATGGGAAACCCTTTGAACTGTACGGAACTGAATCAGGTGGGTGTGCGGCAGGAGTGCTTGTACAAAAACATGGTGATGCCAACCGACCAATAGCGTACTACAGTGGCCAGCTGGACACAGTAGCACGCTCACTCCCAACTTGCTTACGAAGTGTGGCTGCAATAGCACAACTAGTAAGTAAGAGTGAGGACGTAGTGCTGGGACACGATTTAACTGTTCATGCTCCCCATGCTGTCTCTGCCCTCCTAAATTCTGCCCAAACACGTCATGTGTCCTCAGCACGGTTCACTAAGTGGGAACTGGCGCTGATGGCCCCAGTAAATATTACCATCAAAAGATGCAACACACTAAACCCAGCCACATTCCTTCCTCATGTGCCTTCCAAGGCACAAAGGGTGGAGGGTGATGGGAATGTTGCTGAATATGGTAAAGCAGAGTTTAGTGAGAGTGAGGACAAACATGATTGCATGTCCTACCTGAATCAGACCTTCACAGCACGTCCTGACATAAGCGACAGCCCATTAAGTGAGGTAGACATAACCTTATTCACAGATGGTAGCTGTCATAGACAGACGGACACGGGAGAGCTTTGCACAGGCTACGCGGTAGTAGATGGAGAAGGTATTGTGGAAGCTGAACCCTTAGGACCACCTCACTCAGCGCAAGTAGCGGAACTGGTGGCACTGACCAGAGCATGTGAACTGGCTAAAGGGAAATCAGTGAACATATATACCGACTCCAGATATGCTTTCGGAGTAGTCCATGATTTTGGAGCCCTATGGCGCCTCCGAAATTTCATGACGGCGGCTGGCACACCAGTGGCGCATGCGACGTACATTAGGAGACTTCTGGGAGCTATCCAGCTTCCAGACAGAGTGGCTGTTATCAAGTGCAAAGCTCACACATCAGAGAAAGACCCGGTGTCACTTGGTAACAGCCGCGCTGATGAGGCAGCGAAAAGGGCCGCATGCCCTGTAAATATTTTTACCCATCCCACCAACCTTTGTACACTGAACATGGTATCCACATCCAAACTGATAGACATGCAGAATTTGTGTTCCCCACAGGAAAGAGCAGTATGGAAGTCGAAGGGATGTGGCCAAGAGTCCACCGGACTTTGGAGAGATGGACACGGGAAACCAGTGGCCCCCAGAGCATACCTTCCTAGTCTAGCCGAGGCGGCCCATGGGCTGACACATCTTGGGAAGGAAGGTATGTGCAAGCTGGTAAAGGCCTACTGGTGTGCACCAGGGTTCGCTTCTCAAGCAGGTAGAGTGGCAATGTCATGCCTCACCTGTTTGAGGAAGAACGTTGGAAAAGCCATCCCAACAGAGCCATCCCACATCCCTCCTACAGAAGGCCCTTTCCAGGTAATACAAATCGACTTCATACAGTTACCACCCTGTAGGAATTTGAAATATGTATTAGTTTGTGTTGACATGTTTTCTAGCTGGGTGGAGGCTTTCCCCGCTGCCTCCAACACTGCTACCTTTACAGCAAAGAAAATATGTCAGGAGTTTGTCTGTAGGTATGGTATCCCAAAGGTCATTGAGAGTGACAGAGGCACTCATTTCACAGGAGAGGTCTTCCAAATCATGTGTAAGCTCCTGGGGATTAATAGTAAACTTCATACTCCATATCGTCCCCAGGCGAGCGCCAAAGTTGAGAGAATGAATGGTACTATTAAGAACAAATTGGGTAAAGTTATGGCTGAAACAGGGTTGTTATGGCCAGAGGCACTGCCTATTGTGCTGTATAGCATTAGGACCACTCCCAGGACTCCGCTCAACTTGTCCCCCTTCGAGATATTGTTTGGTCGGCAGCCACACATCATGATAGACCCACAGGATGATCTAAAATGTAATAATGAGCTAACTGTACAGTATATCCTAAAGCTAAACAAACAGCTAAGGGAGCAACAAAAGCGGCTGAATTTTCTGAACCCTGATATGCCTACCGAGAATTGTCATAATCTTAAACCAGGAGACTTTGTTATGATCCGAAATTTCTTACGCTCAGGTTGTTTGATAGACCGTTGGGAAGGACCGTACCAAGTTTTGTTGACCAGCACTACGTCGATTAAAGTCGCAGAGAGAGAGACTTGGATACATTCGTCCCACTGCAAGAAAGCCAGTAACCCAGAATCCCAGTGTGCAGAGAGCGAGAGAGAAGAAGTGTCGCTAGAAGCATTGTTTCGGGAACACTGAGAAGCAGCCAAGGTCGAGCAACCTGAGCGAACAAAGGTCTAAGAGCAGAGCAAAATAAAAGTCTCCTGGGTAGAGATGATGGAAGGACTCCAAGCAAAAGGTTCACAGTTATGCATATATGTCTTTGTTTTCTTTCTGTGTTCTTCTCTTCATCCTAAAATACTCGGTGGCTGCCACATTCTAGAGCGATCGGAGCGGAGTCCTGACAGTGTAATAATGGACCCAGATATGGGTGAGGTAGAATCCCTAAACCAGCTTGACACTTTGCCCATGACAGGAGAAGGTAAAAGGTATGAGGAAAACGTAGTTCAAGGGCTATGTGATGATTTATTGTCTGGTGAGTACTGTGTCTGTAGGTATTGTCAACCTAAAATGGAAGAAGGATGCATCCAGCGATGTCAGTCGACCAGTAAGGCAACTATCGGCCAACATCCTTTGAGTGATTACCACTCATTAGTGGGTAAGGTTTTAAACCAAACAGAGTGCTGGGTGTGTTCTCAAGTATTACATAAAAGGAGTAGTGTAGGCCTAGTCCCATACCCGCTTAATATTTCAGAGATAAGCGTATTAAATAAAGGGAGGCCATTGGATAAGAGATACCTGTATACCAGGTCCCCTAGTCTTAGATTACACCCATACCAAGTGGATAAATCCCTGGTATGTATGAACTTCTCAAGTTCCAGAACAATTGGTACTTGGGAAGTGACATGGCAAAACCAGACAATAACTTACTCCCAGCGTCCAGATGGAGAGCCCATAGATAAAGAATTATTATTAAAAATCCGAACCAGTGGAAGACACTATAAATATGTTTACACGGTGAAGAAAAGTAAAATGATGGCCGGCAGAGTATCAGCCGGCTACTGTAATATGACCTTACAGCCAGAAACATGTGAGGAACGAGTCAGGGAGCAGGGGACGGGGATGTTCTTATGGATAATGTGTGACAAGATAATGAAATACTCTGTCCCTTATTTTCTCCCTGACGATGTTTATTATATTTGTGGTAGAAGGGCGTACAAATGGCTCTCCATGAACTACGTTGGTATTTGTTATCTAGGCAGAGTGTTACCGGAAGTGATGACCCTCACACACGATGAGATGATGAACGTACACAGAGGTATTTCTCCTCCTTACACTCATACCCATTATGACCAAATCCACAAAAGGGATTTAACAATAAGAAAAGAACCCCTAGCTTCTGAAATGATACACGAGTCGTTCGGTATCCAATTCCTCATTGCATTAGATATCACCCATACCGCCCGAGGAGTTATCAATTTTAAATACATACAAGCATTAGCCAGCTTGGTAGATAACATCACTGAGATTTATGATGACACCTTTAGATACACTGGGAAGGAGTTGCAAGCGTATAAAAGAGAGCTAGTCCAACATCGAATGGTGTTGAACTATCTGACAGCCATGACAGGAGGATATTGTGTCACCCTCTCTACACAGTTTGGGGTGAAATGCTGTACATATATCA
The DNA here is from genome assembly GCF_055691185.1 of Crinia signifera. Lineage (NCBI taxonomy): Eukaryota > Metazoa > Chordata > Amphibia > Anura > Myobatrachidae > Crinia > Crinia signifera. The sequence goes on along the minus strand of NC_139224.1, from coordinate 2,427,124 downwards.
CCAACAATACTGAAGACCCAGAAGAAATCATCGATCACCGGATGGATGAGATTCTTCAGCTTAAATGGGAATTTAGAAGGGAACATAATATCAGCCTGGCAGAAATAGGTAACAAAGTTAGCGAATGGACCTCCTGGTTGAATCCAATGCACTGGTTCTCTGGTTTAGGAGAATGGGCGCAGGGGATCATAGCTAGCATAGGAAAACTCCTTCTCTGCATCGGTGGTGCCATCATAGTCTTTGTGCTATTGTTCAAATGTTTAAAGGTGGTGACCCGGGGAAAGGCAAAACGTACCGAAATCATGAGTGTAAGAACGAGGGATACAGAGGAAGACCAGGGTTTGGTATATGACCCAAAAATCGAAACCACCTCCCTTTAAAGAAACCATATTTGTGAACGTGTATATGTTGTAACCACCCCTGTTTTTATTTTTATCCCAAAATTGTACATTATCCTTCGTGACCCTGAGTAGATTGTTCGATAAATGCGGCCCATCGTTTATCCATGATCCTGGATCGGCCGAGAGCAGATGGTTTACTCCCCTTATATGTTTATTTCATGGATCCCAATTTCTTTGTTAGGATTATGAATTTCTGTTTTGTCGTGTGAAATATTTTGTAATGTAACAGTTTTATATTTACTGTTAAAGGGTGGACTGTGGAAGTCTAGGTACACACACGCCATTTTGTGATAGTATGGCCGCCATTTTGGTTCGCAGAGTTGCGCAAATAAAGTTTCCATACCCGAGTATGTGTGACAATGTGGACCAGAAGAGTAGACATACTATCACACATAAATTCATAATAACACACTTACACGAAAGGAAATATAGTTAAAAGGTTTAGAACGCCACACATAGCTTAGTTAGCCCTGCACACATCTGTCTGTATCGTGTTTAGTATCGTTCCGCTCAGCTCATCATGCAAAGTATTCCGGTCATTGCGAATATTTCGCAATGTACACTGTCCGATAGTTATGGACAAAATCCATATCCCAGAGACAGTTTCTGTTGTAAGTAGTTAACAAAGGAAACTAGCTCAAACCGGTTCTTATCCTTGCTGACGCCGAAACCACCAAACAAAGGACTCTTAAAGTTCCCTCCCCTGCACCTGGTCAGACCAGGTACAGCGTCTAACCTCCAATCACAGTGGACCGGACATATGATCTCTGGCCAATGAGAATGGCCTTTTGACCTCCCCCTTCTGACCCTATAAGATATGCGACCCAGAGCAGCCAGGGTCTCTTCGGCACAACTACTTTCCCTGGACCTTCCTACCGGACTATCGCTCATTCCTGAACGATAGTGAGCTCTGACCGGACTGCTTTTCACATACTAGATGACCACGGTAAACGGTTGCATTTTCACGGTATTTATTCTTAAAGTATTGTTGGCTGATTGTGTCTTGTATTTGTATTTTTTCCCCTTAGCAGAGTTTGTTTAGTATTCATTGTTATTGTATTGTATCACTTGTTATACCTGTTTATTCTTATTTCTGTAACCCCCTTTTGTCCATTAGGGACTTTAATACAATCTTTTTACGGAGTTCTAACCTCCTTACTTCTATTCAGTGGTCGTGTCTAGTTATTCGCATAATAGCGATAAGGTACATTAAGGACTCTGTCCTTACATTGCGGACTCTGTCCTTTAAGGTATATTCGCACAATTGGAGACAAAGTCCTGCGAAAGGATCTCTTATTAAGGTATCGGTTCTTGGTGTATAACATACAATAGACTGTACGCTGCGCTGCGCTACGTTTTGTTCGCACGCAGTTAGGTATAAAGGGTACGTTGGTTGCGGACTTATTACGTAACCAAGGCTTTTCACTTATCGTCACTCTGGTTATATTTTAATCACCATTAACACAATCATAGTCCATCTCTACTTCTCTGGAGACCATTAGCGTTCGGGTACCGCTCACAATCATAGTCCATCTCTACTTCTCTGGAGACCATTAGCGTTCGGGGACCGCTGACAATCATAGTCCATCTCTCCTTCTCCGGAGACCATTAGCGTTCGGGTTCCGCTGACCATCATAGTCCATGTCTCCTTCTTCGGAGACCATTAGCGATCGGGTACCGCTGACCATCATAGTCCATGTCTCCTTCAACGGAGACCATTAGCGTTCGGGTACCGCTGACCATCATAGTCCATGTCTCCTTCAACGGAGACCATTAGCGTTTGGGTACCGCTGACCATCATAGTCCATGTCTCCTTCTCCGGACACCATTAGCGTTCGGGTACCGCTGACAATCATAGTCCATGTCTCCTTCTCCGGAGCCCATTAGCGTTCGGGTACCGCTGACAATCATAGTCCATGTCTCCTTCTCCGGAGACCATTAGCGTTCAGTTACCACTGACCATCATAGTCCATGTCTCCTTCTCCGGAGCCCATTAGTGTTGGGGTACCGCTCACAATCATAGTCCATGTCTCCTTCTCCGGAGACCATTAGTGTTCGGGGACCGCTGACAATCATAGTCCATCTCTCCTTCTTCGGAGACCATTAGCGTTCGGGTTCCGCTGACCATCATAGTCCATGTCTCCTGCTCCGGAGACCATTAGCGTTCGGGTACCGCTGACAATCATAGTCCATGTCTCCTCCGGACACCATTAGCGTTCGGGTACCGCTGACCATCATAGTCCATGTCTCCTTCTCCGGAGACCATTAGCGTTCGGGTACCGCTGACCATCATAGTCCATGTCTCCTTCTCCGGAGACCATTAGCGTTCGGGTATCGCTGACAATTATAGTCCATGTCTCCTTCTCCGGAGACCATTAGCGTTCGGGTACCGCTGACAATCATAGTCCATGTCTCCTCCGGACACCATTAGCGTTTGGGTACCGCTGACCATCATAGTCCATGTCTCCTTCTCCGGACACCATTAGCGTTCGGGTACCACTGACAATCATAGTCCATGTCTCCTTCTCCGGACACCATTAGTGTTCGGGGACCGCTGACAATCATAGTCCATGTCTCCTTCTCCGGAGACCATTAGTGTTCGGGGACCGCTGACAATCATAGTCCATGTCTCCTTCTTCGGAGACCATTAGCGTTCGGGTACCGCTGACCATCATAGTCCATGTCTCCTTCAACGGAGACCATTAGCGTTTGGGTACCGCTGACCATCATAGTCCATGTCTCCTTCTCCGGACACCATTAGCGTTCGGGTACCGCTGACAATCATAGTCCATGTCTCCTTCTCCGGAGCCCATTAGCGTTCGGGTACCGCTGACAATCATAGTCCATGTCTCCTTCTCCGGAGACCATTAGCGTTCAGTTACCACTGACCATCATAGTCCATGTCTCCTTCTCCGGAGCCCATTAGTGTTGGGGTACCGCTCACAATCATAGTCCATGTCTCCTTCTCCGGAGACCATTAGTGTTCGGGGACCGCTGACAATCATAGTCCATCTCTCCTTCTTCGGAGACCATTAGCGTTCGGGTTCCGCTGACCATCATAGTCCATGTCTCCTTCTCTGGAGACCATTAGCGTTCGGGTACCGCTCACAATCATAGTCCATGTCTCCTTCTCCGGAGACCATTAGTGTTCGGGGACCGCTGACAATCATAGTCCATCTCTCCTTCTTCGGAGACCATTAGCGTTCGGGTTCCGCTGACCATCATAGTCCATGTCTCCTTCTCTGGAGACCATTAGCGTTCGGGTACCGCTCACAATCATAGTCCATGTCTCCTTCTCCGGAGACCATTAGTGTTCGGGGACCGCTGACAATCATAGTCCATCTCTCCTTCTTCGGAGACCATTAGCGTTCGGGTTCCGCTGACCATCATAGTCCATGTCTTCTTCTCCGGAGACCATTAGTGTTCGGGGACCGCTGACAATCATAGTCCATCTCTCCTTCTTCGGAGACCATTAGCATTCGGGTACCGCTGACCATCATAGTCCATGTCTCCTCCGGAGACCATTAGCGTTCGGGTACCGCTCACAATCATAGTCCATCTCTACTTCTCCGGAGACCATTAGTGTTGGGGTACCGCTCACAATCATAGTCCATCTCTACTTCTCCGGAGACCATTAGCGTTCGGGTACCGCTGACAATAATAGTCCATATCTCCTTCTCCGGAGACCATTAGCGTTCGGGTACCGCTGACAATCATAGTCCATATCTCCTTCTCAGGAGACCATTAGCGTTCGGGTACCGCTGACAATCATAGTCCATCTCTCCTTCTCCGGTGACCATTAGCGTTCGGGTACCGCTGACAATCATAGTCCATGTCTCCTTCTCCGGAGACCATTAGCGCTTGGGTACCGCTGACCATCATAGTCCATGTCTCCTTCTCCGGAGACCATTAGCGTTCGGGTACCGCTGACCATCATCGTCCATGTCTCCTTCTCCGGAGACCATTAGCGTTCGGGTACCGCTGACCATCATAGTCCATGTCTCCTTCTCCGGAGACCATTAGCGTTCCGGTACCGCTGACAATTATAGTCCATGTCTCCTTCTCCGGAGACCATTAGCGTTCGGGTACCGCTGACCATCATAGTCCATGTCTCCTGCTCCGGAGACCATTAGCGTTCGGGTACCGCTGACAATCATAGTCCATGTCTCCTCCGGACACCATTAGCGTTCGGGTACCGCTGACCATCATAGTCCATGTCTCCTTCTCCGGAGACCATTAGCGTTCGGGTACCGCTGACCATCATAGTCCATGTCTCCTTCTCCGGAGACCATTAGCGTTCGGGTATCGCTGACAATTATAGTCCATGTCTCCTTCTCCGGAGACCATTAGCGTTCGGGTACCGCTGACAATCATAGTCCATGTCTCCTCCGGACACCATTAGCGTTTGGGTACCGCTGACCATCATAGTCCATGTCTCCTTCTCCGGACACCATTAGCGTTCGGGTACCACTGACAATCATAGTCCATGTCTCCTTCTCCGGACACCATTAGTGTTCGGGGACCGCTGACAATCATAGTCCATGTCTCCTTCTCCGGAGACCATTAGTGTTCGGGGACCGCTGACAATCATAGTCCATGTCTCCTTCTTCGGAGACCATTAGCGTTCGGGTTCCGCTGACCATCATAGTCCATGTCTCCTTCTCCGGAGACCATTAGCGTTCGGGTACCGCTGACAATCATAGTCCATCTCTCCTTCTTCGGAGACCATTAGCGTTCGGGTTCCGCTGACCATCATAGTCCATGTCTCCTTCTCCGGAGACCATTAGCGTTTGGGTACCGCTCACAATCATAGTCCATGTCTCCTTCTCCGGAGACCATTAGTGTTCGGGGACCGCTGACAATCATAGTCCATCTCTCCTTCTTCGGAGACCATTAGCGTTCGGGTACCGCTGACCATCATAGTCCATGTCTCCTTCTCCGGAGACCATTAGCGTTCGGGTACCGCTCACAGTCATAGTCCATCTCTACTTCTCCGGAGACCATTAGCGTTGGGGTGCCGCTCACAATCATAGTCCATCTCTACTTCTCCGGAGACCATTAGTGTTGGGGTACCGCTCACAATCATAGTCCATCTCTACTTCTCCGGAGACCATTAGCGTTCGGGTACCGCTGACAACCATAGTCCATATCTCCTTCTCCGGAGACCATTAGCGTTCGGGTACCGCTGACAATCATAGTCCATATCTCCTTCTCCGGAGACCATTAGCGTTCGGGTACCGCTCACAATCATAGTCCATCTCTCCTTCTCCGGAGACCATTAGCGTTCGGGTACCGCTGACAATCATAGTCCATGTCTCCTTCTCCGGAGACCATTAGCGTTTGGGTACCGCTGACCATCATAGTCCATGTCTCCTTCTCCGGAGACCATTAGCGTTCCGGTACCGCTGACAATTATAGTCCATGTCTCCTTCTCCGGAGACCATTAGCGTTCGGGTACCGCTGACAATCATAGTCCGTGTCTCCTCCGGACACCATTAGCGTTCGGGTACCGCTGACCATCATAGTCCATGTCTCCTTCTCCGGAGACCATTAGCGTTCGGGTACCGCTGACCATCATAGTCCATGTCTCCTTCTCCGGAGACCATTAGCGTTCGGGTACCGCTGACAATCATAGTCCATGTCTCCTCCGGACACCATTAGCGTTCGGGTACCGCTGACCATCTTAGTCCATGTCTCCTTCTCCGGAGACCATTAGCGTTCGGGTACCGCTGACCATCATAGTCCATGTCTCCTTCTCCGGAGACCATTAGCGTTCGGGTATCGCTGACAATTATAGTCCATGTCTCCTTCTCCGGAGACCATTAGCGTTCGGGTACCGCTGACAATCATAGTCCATGTCTCCTTCTCCGGAGACCATTAGCGTTCGGGTACCGCTGACAATCATAGTCCATATCTCCTTCTCCGGAGACCATTAGCGTTCGGGTACCGCTGACAATCATAGTCCATCTCTCCTTCTCCGGAGACCATTAGCGTTCGGGTACCGCTGACAATCATAGTCCATGTCTCCTTCTCCGGAGACCATTAGCGTTTGGGTACCGCTGACCATCATAGTCCATGTCTCCTTCTCCGGAGACCATTAGCGTTCGGGTACCGCTGACCATCATAGTCCATGTCTCCTTCTCCGGAGACCATTAGCGTTCCGGTACCGCTGACCATCATAGTCCATGTCTCCTTCTCCGGAGACCATTAGCGTTCCGGTACCGCTGACAATTATAGTCCATGTCTCCTTCTCCGGAGACCATTAGCGTTGGGGTACCGCTGACAATCATAGTCCGTGTCTCTTCCGGACACCATTAGCGTTCGGGTACCGCTGACCATCATAGTCCATGTCTCCTTCTCCGGAGACCATTAGCGTTCGGGTACCGCTGACCATCATAGTCCATGTCTCCTTCTCCGGAGACCATTAGCGTTCGGGTACCGCTGACAATCATAGTCCATGTCTCCTCCGGACACCATTAGCGTTTGGGTACCGCTGACCATCATAGTCCATGTCTCCTTCTCCGGACACCATTAGCGTTCGGGTACCGCTGACAATCATAGTCCATGTCTCCTTCTCCGGACACCATTAGCGTTCGGGTACCGCTGACCATCATAGTCCATGTCAACCTTTTATTGGATGTACACATTGTCCGTGTTGATCCAAAGTCTGGATGCCCCCAAAAAGATGCCCCTCTCTTCTGCGAATTGCCGGTGGTGTAGATGACAATTTATGGGCGGGATGTTTTAACATCCGCCACCTCTCTCAGCCTCCATACGCCGCCTACTGCATGCGTAATCGCATATTCACTAACATATGGGAAGGACAGCTAATGCGATAAGCGCTGTCCTACTGTATGTGATGCAGCGCAGTCCCTGCGCTTCCTGATCTGAGACACAAGAGTCCCTCTGCGCATGGGCACAGCTACGGCAAAGGCCGCGGTGCATGCTGGGAAGGATCCATGATAGATCTATAGTGTATCGCTAGCAAAAGCTGGTGATTCCCTCTGCAGCGCTGACCCTATGGATTGGGTTACATGCCTGGGAAAATGCGGTAAAATCCCAATACCGCATTTTGGCTTTAGAGCATCCCGCCTCTGGCTGGAGAAGAGACAAAGTGGAGATAAGACACCAGCCAATCAGCTATGTTGTAAAATGACAGTTAGGAGTTGATTGACCCTCTGTCTCTCGCTGCAAGGCCTAGGCTGAGCGGTCTCTTGCGTCTGTCAGCATAAAGGTTGTTGTTAGTCCCGCTCTGTCTCTGTGTGGTCTATATAGGTTCTGGGCGTCCTCCAGGAGAGACGAGCCGGCTACGCTGACATACTGTGCTCTTTGACCAGCTGCTGCAGTGTGTGAGATGTACGCTCTGTGGGCGAGGGACACACTGATGTGTAAATAGCGGGGCTGTGTTTGATGTGAGCGGCGAGTGCCAGGGGTGACTGCTTGGAACGAGGACAGAAGCTGTGATTATCATGTAACATTCTGTTCTCGCTCTGTAACCTGCAGCCTTTATACAGACGAGGATGTGCAGATCCTTCCAACAGAGCTCCTCTGTCTGCTGTTTATTACTGCCCAGTATGGGGACACCTGCTGCTTGTATTGGCCCCCCAGTGTAGACATTGGCATAGTTACCAGCCATATATTCAGGAGCTAGCCCCTATTTGAGAAATATAAAGGCTGCGACCGTGTTTTACGACATTGTCGTATTTGACCCAATGTCTTTATGCTAATGCCATCACCAGCCCTTCCCCTGGGGTACAAGCTTGTGTGCGGAATGCATGCGTCAGTATCCAATCCATCAGGGTCTGTATGCTATGTTATATCCCTTTCAGACAGAGATAAAGACCCGGGAATTTTCGGGCTCCAAGCAGGTCGACCCGGGTCTTTTCTCTGTCTAAAAGGGTTGACCCGTGTCTAAAATGCCGGGGTTCCGATCCTGAAAATGCCGGGGTTTTTCCCATGTCTTAATTAAAAAAAAAACACGTCACTGGCTGTCTGAAAGGGTGCGACCTTAGGTCACAGGAAACGTCTCTGATTGGGTGACCTGGCAGGGGCGCTGGCCGATTGGCTGAGCAGGTGGGCCTCTATGATTGGCAGAGCGGGCGTGGCACTGGTGTCTGAGGTAATTAGGGAGCTGGCACACTGTGTGCAAGCACACACCAATGCACGCACGCAGCGCACAAGCATGGCGCACTGAGCGAAGTGCCTCCCAAAGTGTCTCTGTGTGCCAAAAAAAACGTCCTTTCCTTATGACACGCGGTATATTGCAGGGATAACCAGACTTCTGTGTGAAAGGGGTGGACCCGGGAAATTCCCAGGTTACTATGCTGTGTGAAAGGGGGTAAGAACTGTGAGCTGTGTCCTACCCTGGTTTTGGGGATTTTTCCTCCCTTTAGACGCGTTCATGGGGATGCGTTCTCCAGCCTAATATACTGTGTGTGCATAAATATATAATGTGACGGCCTTACTCGCTGTTATCTGGCAATGCTGGTGCAATATAGAATGAATATATTATATTTGTTTGGGTATTTTATAACTTCTGCATTGTTTTGCATATGAAATAGGCCATAAAGCGAATGATTGCTGCAGATATCAGCGCAGTTCCTCGGTATTGTTAGCGCAGATAGCTGGGGCCGCGAGATAACTTATCTTAGCGTTTCATGGTTATGACATCAGTAATTCCTAGGAATGTGCTGGATTAGCTCACAAGGAAAACGAAACCTTTCACCTAGTTTTTGCCTCTTTTCCTAGGATCCCTCGGGCTTCTGCGTTTGGGCTCCCACAGGACCTATAGGGGCGGAGCAGGACATTGGGGTACGTTCATAGATCAGCTTCCTGTAGACAGGGAAGGCTTATGTGTCCTGGGGTAGCAGGGGTGGCCTGGCCTAGCGGATGGAGGCATAGATAAAAGCACAGCTATTGGCAAACATGTGCATTTGTACTGTGCTTTGAAATGTGCAGAGTAACATGCATTAGGGGGGTGATTCTAGACCTTGAGACGCTGCCCCGCCACCCGGCGAACGCAACCAACCCGGCCGCCTCTCGCATGTGCGCGGTGCAGGAGAAATCCTTCTCCTGCACGGCTCAGTGCCAATCCCGGGGACATTACCAATCGCCGCGGTTGTTCGCAGTCGGGGTTTGTGTCTGCACAGAAATGCGTAAACCCGACCATCAGGGCAGGAGCAGCTTTCAGTTCCCTGCGAGTGAACCAGAACCCGCCCCTGGGAGTAGCCACAAGTGCGGCTGCCATTGATGTCAGTATAGCAAGAAATCATTGATGGTAGCCAACTCTGCAGTGAATGACCATCGATAGTTTCATCAATTGGTGGTCATCCCTTGTCTTTGCCTGACTGACCCATGAGCCAATCAGAACCTGGGGGCAGGGATTTGCAGGTGTCCGGGGCGGAGCTATGCTCTGCATTCGATGGAGACAACCCATCTGCATCAATGGCAAAAGTATTCTACATCGGCCATAATAATTGCTGATTGCAGACACATAAAGTGATTGTAGCCTATGGGTCATTAGTACCAGCAGATCGGTGATGGGGGGGATGGCTTCCCGTAGTTGGCTAAGGGGGAAATCTCTCGGTGTGTATGGACCATTAGAGGTAAGCACTCAGGCGAGGTTCGGCATCTATAAAAGTGTATAATCAAAGCGCTGGGATAAAGAAAGGAAGAAAGGAATAAATGAGAGAAATATATGAGAGATAATAAAAGAGACAAGTATGCAATACCAAAATAAAATAATAAATGTTTTTAATTTTTTTTATTAAACAACGGTTTCAATGTTTAAGCTCTTTTTTGATGTAATGGCAAAGTCTTTTTTGCGAGTATTTTCAGAGACCAAATAGCACGGATGAATGCTGACTAGCCCTAACTAAAGTACCATAACGGGATGTGGCGTCTTCTCCACGTCTGGAGTCCCGTGCGGTGGCTTCCGGCTTCAGCGCTCGTACTTCCGGTGACGGTCCTGTCTCACTTGCGGCTCTGCTTTGGGTCTTGCTCCAACGCGTTTCGTGCTCCAAAAAATGGAAAAAGTGGAGGCCTCACACACTGCGCAAACTGTCCAGCCTCTGTGCAGACCCAGCTCCCACGTCTCCGCTGCCCAGGTCCGGCATCTGGCAGGGAGGGTGAGGGCATTGTGACATCTGTACGTTTGTCATTCACACTTGTGTATGAACAGGAATATGTGTATAACTACTGCGTTGTGTTAATGCTGTTCTGATATTAGTCACATGAGTTACTTTTCATGATGTTATCAGCATTTATTTCAGCTTATGCGTCCCAGAAATCCAGACTGGTGCCCCATCTTCCATGATGCCCTTGGCAGCTGCCTCCTCTGCCCGACCCTTCTTTCAGGCCTGTTCTCAGAGCGGGCATCCATGTGTCCAGTGCTTCTGTTCTATCTGCTGCCTACTGCTGGGTCTCATCAAAAAACAATGAACATGAAATGAATGACCTATGTAAACGTTGTCCATGTGAGATGTTCTAGATAACTGGTCGCAGCTGATGTAAGAGTGTTTCCCAGCACTGGCGAGGAATCTGTGTACTTCCGTTATTTGGGTACAGAGCCTGATGTAATAGTATCTTGTGGTTTATTAGGAAAGAGATGCATTGCTCTCAATGGGGCTATCGAGACCTTGTTATCGCAGCCTAGTGAACAGGGAAATGCCACCCGGCCAAACACACACACCCCCCCCCCCCCCCAACCCAACGCTCGAATCCCCTCGCATGTGGCCGAACAGTAAAGAAATCATTTGATGGTCTCTGGATTTTGGACGTCACATAATTTGTCAGGTAAACGCCAATTTCCAGGTTCCAGACCCATCTCAGACTGTTGAGCTTTGATCCGCTCTGTTTGTCCTGTATGTACAATGGGTTTTCTAATCCTGAATAGTTTTTTACATTGTGTTACTGTAACGCTGCACTGTGTCTGCGGTGCGGTTCTGGTATGTGGGTCTAATTCCAGGATAAGCTTCGCATACCAGCCCATCGTGTGGAAATATCAGAGGAATTCCCTGGTAAGTGTGAGTCTGGAGGGGGAGACAGGCATTTCTTACTTCATGTCGATGGCATTTACTAACGGGCCGGGCCAAGTACTACTCTACCTCAGCGATTTCCTCGTAGCTTTTACTTTACGACGGTTCCAATTCCAGTAGTGAACTACTGAGAGAAGCAGCTTGATAGATAGAAGTCTTATCATTGATGCCCCAAAATATGTTGTTGATAAAGTGTTAGTAAATAATGTAGTATCTCAGTCATAGTAATAATGCACAGCGGCCTAGCGGACAATCCATCGCTGATTACACGGTACACAAGAGCTATTGCTGCTAAATGGCTCCTGGTTGTGGTTTATATCGTGTCGCACTCCATGCCAGTCTGTATTGTGCCATATGTAATATACATTCATTCAGGGCCGGATTTATGGGTCAGGCCGCCCCTAGGCTTGGCTCAGTGACCTCTCAGAGCACTTACCGCTGCTGGCACCAGGTTCATGGTGCTGCTGGCGTTGGGTAGATGTCGGTGGTTCTGTGGTGCGGCTCTGCACTGCTTCTGCCTGTGGAAGGAGCGGTTTTGAGCAGCATCAGCGGCCGGCGTGGGGTAGAAAAGGAACTAGGGAGTGACAGGAGGGTGAGAGAGGTGGGACTCGGGAGTGACGGCGGCGGGAACAGGGGGGGCTCGAGAGTGACAGCAGTGGGTATGCTAGCTGTGCCTCTAGGAGCTTCCTGGCACACTGCCCCCCCCTTGCCTCACAGGCCTAGTGGCAAGTGCGGCCCTGCATTCAGTGGCATATCTATAGTTAGGGTTGGACCATTAGCATATGGGAACGCCCAACGTTTCATGGGCGTTCTCATGCTAATGGAGCCATGATGGACGTGCAGGGTGCGGGCAGCTGTCATCACCGAATCTCAGATGGCCGCCCACTTCCGCGCCTATGCTAGGTTGCTCAGAGCAACGCCAAGCATCGGAAGCTGTGGGAGGATCTTAGTGGCATAAGAATTAGTGTTTATGTAAAACATCCATTCCTAGCCAGTGCAAACAGACGCACCTTGCGAATGGTGGGATGGCGTCCCACCAATCACAAGGCAGGACCTGGGTCACTCGCAAGGATGAGAATTTGCATCAGAGTGATTGAACCAGAATAACCCCCCTATGTGGGAAGCGAAGAACTATCTACATGTATTTGTAGCCTGTGCGGACACATGATTTCCTTGTAATAAATGTCCCGAGACCGTTATTAGAACCGGCCTGAGGATTGTTGCTCTATCCTAGTGGAAATAACGGTACTTATGAGTTATCCGGGCGCCCGATTTCTAAATCGGGTCGGATCGGGCACATCGCATCGCATCGCATGCGACCATCGGATGCGATGCGATGACCTGATTTTTCCATAGGAATCAATGTTAAAATGGACTGAGTCCATTTTAACATGGAATTCAATGGGAAAAAGGGGTCCTTTTCATACCCCTACTATCCAAGTGGGCATGGAGTTGGATATAAACCTGTGGCGAGCGTAGCGAGCCACCGAGCCCGAAGCGTGGCGAGCGTAGCGAGCCCCGCGAGGGGACATAGAATACCGTCCCCTCGCGGGGCTCGCTTCGCTCGCCACGCTTCGGGCTCGGTGGCTCGCTACGCTCGCCACAGGTTTATATCCAACTCCATGCCCACTTGGATAGTAGGGGTATGAAGAGGACCCCTTTTTCCCATTGAATTCCATGTTAAAATGGACTCCGTCAATTTTAACATTGATTCCTATGGAAAAATCAGGTCATCGCATCCGATGGTCGCATGCGATGCGATGCGATTTCGCATCGCATCACATCTGATTGTATGCCTTAACTTAAGGCATACAATCAAAAAATCGGGCGCCCGGATAACTCATAAGTACCGAAATAACTTTATGTATTACAAAAATAAAAGATTTCCCTAGATTTGTTACGTTTGTGTTTAATCGAGGAACGTAGAAAAAAAATCAACAACCCAGAACAAAGGGTTAAATATATCCGGTTTACAGCTCGGTTTTATTTTCCGACAATGCTGCACTTATTCCAATTTGAAGTCAATTCTGGAGAGTTTCCAATATTTCCGCTTCCGTTTGATCCATTACCCGCAGATGATCTCGCAGATTTATGACCCGTTGTTTCTATTTCAGCGTTTGGACTCCATCCTGCGTTTTACACAAGACTAAAAGCGGACACATCTCACAACGCATTTACAGATCTGTGGGTAATTCGGACTAGACGCGTTTCGCCTGTTTCTCTCCGTATGTGAAATGGGCCTTGCGGGAGGCAACTGGGTATTCTCATGAAAAACAACTGTCCCGGAAGAGGGGGTTCTGGGGGTTTTGTGGGAATGTAGCCAGAGTTCCATCTTATTCTGACCCGTGCATACGCCATGGAGATGTGAATCTTATTCTGACCCGTGCGTACGCCATGGAGACGCTTATCTTAGAGGGATCCTGTATCTGCCTTCTGCAGCTCCAATCTCTCAGGTAATGAAGCCAATATTGTTCAGAGCTGTACAGGGGCCACATAACTTCTCTTTATACAGTTATGAAGGTAATGATTATGTTTCCTGCAGTCATAGAAGGACTAGAGATTGACGGGTTTTGCATTTCCAGACTAATAATAATAATATAAGCTGGAGGGACAATACAGTACTCACTCAGCCAATCAGAAGTGGCAGCTGATTATAGCATCTTTAGGGCACATTGCACCAGGAGCGAGGCACAGGTAAGTGACCTTTCTCCTGCCCAGAGCGTTTGCCGAGTCAGCATAGGATGCATGTGGGAGAACCCTCCCTTACTGTACTGGACCAATGCTTGACATTCTATTGCTCTACATATGACATAGCATTTATACATTTATTGTTTTATCCTTCACATCAGTCCTGCAGAGGGTTATTATCTATTGCCTGAGCACACCAGGATACATCTGGGCAGACCTCCCAGCAGGTTTTAGGACAGGCAAGGTGGTGGCTTTGGTTTGTCACCGTCATATTGCTTTAGCAATGAGCAGCGAGTCAGCGCCACTCGGCAAAAGCTCATTCGTGGAAACACAGGTTCTGCAGGGCAGTGTTAGTACAAAGATAATGCGATATCTCTCCCAAGCGGTTGTTTTGCATAGAACAGCACAACCTAGTGGCCACTACTGGTAATCTCACTGACAGTGCAAGAAATGAAAGCAAAAGTTCACTGCGAATGTGTTTCTTTTTTTACTGTTTTTGGCACCATTTCACATTGCAAAATACATAAACAAGACGCGCGGCTGTGGCGCCAACCAGAGTACAGAAACCGTTTACTAAAACACGAGGACCAACTTCTATTTTGTAGACTGATACGTCTAATGCCCCGTGCACATGGGGCGATGGGAGGTTTGAGCTGAGAGAGAACACGGGCAGTGACTAGATTTATACTGTATGCCGTGTCAGATGATAGAACGCACGGGTCTGCACATTGCCGTCGCCAGGAGCCATGTACACGGAACGTTCCGTGCTTAATTTCTAAGCAATCGAGTCCTATCGCTTAGAAATGGGGCTATAATCGCCCTTTGGTTTGGCCCCTTTAGCCTGTATTTTATTAGGATTTATCAGTATGTGGGAATCCAGATTTATTTGTCAGTGTTGCTATCACTATTCATAAGAATGCAGTCTAGACTTCACTATGAACCAGTGACATCGCAACGGTGAAACACATGGCACCAATCACTAACAGATGGGAGAAACGTCACACAAATTGAAGAAACAGTGGCCCTTATTCTGGTTTTCTCGCAAAGGCAAATTCCTTCTCAAATGAATAAAACCTAGATTGTAAGCTCCTCCGAGTAGGGCCCTCTTCCCTCCTGTTGTCAAAGCCCACTTCTCTTCACATTTCACTCACAGCTCTCCTATACTCCAACACTCAGTGACCATCTTCATACTCATCTCCATCATTGGCCTCAAGCCTCTAGTTGTATGTTGATTGGGTCCTCACTACTTACATTTAAGCTGTAATGTGTATTGAACTGTGGTGCTCTTTATTTGTACTGTATTTTTGTTATTTATTCAATGTTATGCCAAGTTTTGTCTCCCTGTATTGTTCCTTTGTACGGCGCTGCGAAACACTTGTGGCGCCTTATAAATAAAATTATAATAATAATAATAATAATAATAACCATGGCCCTTATTCTGATCGGTGCGGCCGGATCCGAATATGCGGCCAAGACCGTGCGTGCGAAACCCCGCCTTCCATACGGATCGCCAACTCGGTCCGTACGCGTTAAGAAGCTGGCCGAACGGACCGCACGTGTATTTTACACGGAATACGCCTCCTCCATCTAAGGGAACCTCCCCCATCATTCGATGGTCGCAGACCATCGAATGCAGGACCGAGTGGTCCACCAGCTCCCGCAACCTCAGACCACACGGACATTTTTCTGTGCAAAAGCCGGGATCTGGGCGGGCAGCTGACATCCGGCGATGTCATATGTCCGCCCCCTACACGTGCGTCACGGCCGCATTAGCATACGTACGCCCAGCGTTTTCATGGGAACGCCCATGAAACGCGGGGCGTATGCATATGGTAATGAGCACAAATAGCTCTTCACGCCCATCTCCACCCCCTGTTCGGAGTGTTCACATTTCATGCGGGATTTGGCTGTACGCCCCGCTCGCACATGCGCAGAGACGCCTCTGCACATGCGCAGACACAAAACATCGGCGGCACGAACGCACGCGGATATTACCGCACCGATCAGAATAAGGGCCCATGTGCACTGCAGGTGGGGCAGATGTAACATGTGCAGAGATAATTAGATTTGGGTGGGGGTGTACTTCAAACTGAGATCTATATTGCAGTGTAAAAATAATGTAGTCAGTATTTACCCTGCACAGAAACAAAATAACTCACCCAAATGTAACTCTCTTTACACATCTGCCCCACATGCAGTGCACAAGGTGTTGTCCATTTGAGAGGGAATTTGCCTTTGCGATTGAACCAGAATAAGGGCCAGTATTACAGAGATACAATGTTCCTGCACTAAAGTCTTTCTGCACTGTATTCTGAATGTACAGCTTACATATAGCACTGGGAGGACTCTTCACTCTGCTGTGCGGTGTAGTGGGGGGGGGGGGCAGCAGGAGATACAATGTTTTCTGGTAATGGTGTAAATGGACTGACTACATACTCAAAAATCCCCCCTAACCTGCTCCGAGTGTTGCCATTGTTCCATCTCTTGGAAAGATGGCGGCAGCCAGAAGTTACCGTGTTTCCCCGATAATAAGACCTACCTCGAAATTAAGCCCTACCCTTGATTTTGGACACTGGTCCAAAATAAGCTCTACCCCAAAAATAAGCCCTAGTAAAATTTCCATATATGGAGTTCAGACACTACATTCTACCCCCGCTAACCCCCCACCACCTCCGCAGTGTTTGCTCCCGGTCCCAGGGATACACTGCGGGTGGCGCGTGACGTCACCGCGCACATCACGCAGCACAGCACGGAGCTGTGGTGCAGCAAAGAAGGATGTTTGTGATTGTTGGTGAATGTGATGGTATGCTACCGTTATTTAAAGGAGGACTGGGGGCATTTTTAAGATGGATGACATTTGCTGTCAATGTTTATTAAAATGAGCCCTACACCAAAAATAAGCCCTATGGCAGAGGTTCCCAAACTTTTTTGAATCACGGCACCCTAGAGTATCAGAATATTTTTCAGGGCACCCCCAAGGCCAAAGTTTGTTACCAAGAATAAAAAATAAAAAAAATTCAATGAAATAAGTTGTGCTTAAATGTCATCCTTAGGTCCAGTTATGTGATGAGGAACACGATTCACTTCTGTTTCCCCACATATTTTATAACTGGAAGCCACAAGCACTGATTTTGCCTGTTTCATTGGCCATAAATAATTTGAATTGGTTCTGGACCACCAACCTGAGGCACCCCTGCAAGTGCTCCGAGGCACCCCAGGGAGCCTAGGCGCACAGTTTGGGAACCACTGCCCTATGGTGTTTTTTGTTGTCTTATTATTGGGGAAACACGGTAGCAGAAAAGTGGGCCCTCTACCAATCTAAGCTCCCTTCTGCGCATGCGCCATCTTTCTGAACATATCACTGTAAAGATGGCACTGCTGGATGAATGCTTGGGGGATGGGGGTGCAGGGGGTGGGTCACTGCACAGGTCAGTCCCTGGTTGGGGAAGAGAGACCGCATCATCATTGCTTCTTCCCCTCTGTGGAATGCTGCGATTTGTGGTATTGGGGCGCCAGAGGTGATGCCAACATGGCGGGATTTGCTGCCTCCAGACCTCCCAAGGGTCACTGACTGCATCCGGGAAGCTGGTCTGCTTCTGTCCCAGGAGCCAGTGAGAGCTCCCCAAAATATGCACATTCTGGCCTTTATTCAGATCTGATCGCAGTACAAATTTGTTTGGAAAATGGGCAGAACCATGCTGCACTGCAGGGGGGCAGATGTAACATGTGCAGAGAGAGTTACATTCAGGTGAGTTATTTTGTTTCTGTGCAGGGTAAATACTGGCTGCTTTATTTTTACACTGCAATTTAGATTTCAGTTTCAACACACCCCACGCAAATGTAAGTCTCTCTGCACATGTTACATCTGCCCCACCTGCAGTGCACATGGTTTTGCCCATTTTCCAAACAAATTTGTACTGTGATCAGATCTGAATAAGGGCCTCTGTTAGGTAAAATGTGCGGATAATGTGTGTAACCAATGGCCCGCTGAGGATAATATAAGGGTGCTTACATTACAGACTACAAGAGATCCCCAGTGCACAGCTGTCCAAATTAGTGCGCAACTCTTACAGAAAGGGCCTGATTCAGATCTGTTTGCTAGGTGTTTGCAAAGGTGGTTTGCACATGTGCATATTTGGGGTCTGAAACCCCCTAAAGTTCTGCCTTGACAATGAAAAGACCACAAATTAAATCTACTGTTTGTTTTCAACACAGGTGAAAAAAAAACCAAAGTCGCACACCCTAGAAATGGCGCCGTCTGCTTGTTCTGCCAACTTCAGCGCTCTTCAATGGTGCCCTCTGTTGCCAGCTCAGGGCAGTGACTACTATGGAAAGAAGGAATATTTCTGCTTTGGAAAGTCCATAGAATAGGACACAAGCTGTATATAGACGTGTCGCACAATAGCCCTAGCTGTGAGAGGTGTCAGGGTGGGGAGCCTGTGTTTTTGGCCAATATGCTATTTCCTTTCTCTTTTTTTTTTTTATGGGCATATTTTTGTCTCCCGTGGGGATTAGAGTCCTGAATCTGTGGCGCCCTGTAAGTTGGCTTCTCCGGCAGTCACTTCCCAAAAACAACTCGCTTTCCCTTTGTTGTGCCAAAAAAGGAGCAGAGAGACCCCGTCCTTTATTGTGTGAGGGGCCGACACATTGTCGGAGGCGATAAGGGGCACAGTCTCTTTATTTGGCTGCTGTCTGAACACAAGCACAATGACCGAAGTGTGCCAGGGGCCGTGATAGCATTGTCTGCAGTAGTAATACTGGGCACCGACTGCCATGTGTGCAGTAAGGGTGGGCCATGTGGGTGACAAGCACCCCAATATATGAGCTGTCGCTGCCATGGACTATGGGGTGCTGTGACAAGATCACCACCAATCATTTGTAGAAGTGCTGTTGCAGCAATGACAACATTCAAAATGTTGATACTAGAATGTCAACACCAGAATGTCGACATGGATTTTATGTCAACATGAACAATGTTGAAACGGTCATGACGCCAACATGCAGCAACATAACAGACCAGCTGTGTTCCCCCTGACAGCCCCGTCCTTTGACGCATGACATCACAACACGGCCTCTGGCTTCCTGTCAACACTTTTGCAGCTGTGTAGACAGGATGATGCCTGTCTGTAGTGTCCCAGAAGAAAGTGATGTCAGGATGCCCTGTCGACATACCCTAACTGCTCCTTAACACTGACCTATGCTGTTGACATTTTCACTGTTGGCATAGTGACCATGTTGACATTATGAATGTAGACTTTTTCGCTGTTGACATTCTCAGTGCCGACATAGAAAGGTGTCTCCTACACCTCACCTTTAGTACATAATGCCGGATCTCTGAGATCATCTGGTGTTACATAAATACATAAACTGGGTTTAATTCGCCTCATATTGATTCCACAGACGACGGAAGGTAAAGCTGTCAGCCCCGGTACGGGTGTGGTACATAGGTCCGACTGTCGGGACCCCCCGGTACTGGCCTGAGAGGTGGTCCAGCTGTCCATAGATTTACTGACAGTCAATGAAAAATATACATACTGTACATAGTAAGAAAAAAGAAAGGAAAGTAGGCGATTCTGGATGTACTGTATCATGTTTATTATGTGTCAGTAAAAAAATAAAATTCTAGCTGTCAATCATTTTTTTTTTTACAATTGTCAGTAAAACCCAGACTTTTTATTATCTCAGCACAGACTAGCGGAGTCATAGGGTAGACACTATGAAGGTAGACACATGAAATAGGTCGGCATGGCGAAGATGGACAGGTTCAGAAGGTCGACACAAGCCTTCGGTTGACAATGGGAATGTCGGCGGTCCAAAGGTTTACATAACTTGTTCATGTTTTTTGTCCCAATATCGCCGTAAGTTGACGCCGTCCTCACCTGCCATTTGGGCTGTTTTCCTGTGATTGCAGCGATAAATCTCCGGAAAAGATCCCAAATTGCAGGTGAATGACAGCGGCCCCCCTGCGCATCCCTCCAGAGGCTGCGCGTCACTTCTCTTGGACTGCTTCCGGGATCGCATTTGATACATCACATGCAGAAGGACCGTATGCGATATTGCATAGATCACATTAGATCCTGCCGCCCCATGAAGGTCCAGGGCGGCTCAAGGGGGAATCGCCGGCGACTTCACAGTGTTGGCTGGGAGGCTCACGAAAATCGTGTCCCCCTTCCAGCAGAAAGGTGGGAAACCCTCCTAGATTCTGGGGGACTCTCGCCCAACCCCGATTGTGGCGCCCTCCCCCCGACCGTGGCGGGTAAATATCACAATCTGCTGGTCTCTGAGGAGGGGCTAAAATCTCATAATAGTGCAATTTTAGGCCTGCCGCCACCTCCATGGAGATCTGCAAATCAGGTTATTTTACGTCCTAGGGGCGGGGCTTGATGATGTCATGCTGAAAATCTCCTCTCTGGGCTTCTCCCAAAGAGGAGACTAGAAAAGTATGCAACCCTGGTACATGGGGGCCTTAAGGGGTTAATTTAACTATAAGGGAGTTCTATTGAAGATGAGATGTTGCCCTTAGCAACCAATCAGATTCTACTTATTTATTTAGCACTTTCTAGATTAGTTGTTGGAGGTAAAATCCGAAGCTCTGGGAATGAAAGAGTTAATCCTCTATGAGTGAGAGAGGACAGGCTCTGGAGACTCGGGAGGTGAAAGACTTTAATGACAGCATCCTGCAGTAGTGGCGCCGGGGATGAGTGTCCCAATATCTGGGCTCTGAGCTCTGCCCTGGAAAGACGCTCCTGCCTGCCCCGGATCTTCTGCCAAACGCGAATCAAGCTGCTATTTCTGGAGTGTGTAGTAACAAAGGAAACAAGATAATTGTTTGGCTCAGTGACTCCTAGAATTCAGCCTTATTTTTAGACTACGTTCTCCTTAAAATAAACTCGCGTATTAACCCCTTCCACTCTATTTTCTATATATATAAATTAATTCAACATTCTCTCCTCCTGTAAAGATTGCAGAATTGCCACATGCTCCTGTCATGGCTGTCATTGGTAAAAGGTGACATATTCCTATAGATTGTAAGCTTGCAAGCAGGGCCCTCCTACCTTTTTAACAATCTGTAACTACCCAATTTGTTGTATCACTGTCTCAAAAGTTGTAAAGCGCTATATAAGAATTTGGGTACTTATGTATTATCTGGGCGCCCGATTTTTTCATTGCATGCCACTACTTAAGGCATGCGATGCGATGCTTCATTGTAAAGACCCGATTTTTAATTGTATAGTCACCCATGGGTGATTTCATACCCCCACTATCCAACTACGCATGGAGTTGATTTTTTATAGTGCAGCGAGCCACCGAGCCCGAAGCGTGGCGAGCGCAGCGTGCCCCGCAAGGGGACGCGGATTACTTTACATGTATTCTGCGTCCGCTCGCCACGCTTCGGGCTCGGTGGCTCGCTGCGCTCGCCACACTATGGCCCTTATTCTGATCTGTGCGGAAATTCCCGCATTCTTACGGAGCGGTCCGCACGCCACGGTGTTTTGCCGCATGCGGCCATCGTCCGTAGAAACGCCCACGTGTCCTCCGCATTCGGACGGACTCACTCTTTAAGAACAGGGCGTGTTTACGGACGACATACAAAGCATGCGTGTGCGGGAGAAACACTCCGATTCGGCACGGTATTACAGAGTATTACAGTGTATGCTCGGGAATACCGCATCCGAACGGGAGCCAAGCGGTGCTACCGCACGTAAGCGGAGTATTTACGCCAAACAACCCACTATGAAGTATCTTCTGCAAGACATCACATGACCCACTTATTCAATTACCTATCCTCATAAAAAACTGCTTATTTGGAATTGGAATCAATTAGATGCCAATATATCCTTACAACCATGCCTAACACATGCATTGCACACATTAACCCTTACAGCAATTGAAGTGCAATGGTTTCAATTAAAGCACTGACAAGCGTCCTATTAGTGAGTAATGAGTAAAGGAGTCGATTTTATTGGGTTCAGGTGTTAATGCTTGTAGTCATTAGGCGTACGTTCGCCTACCGCATGAACGAGTGGTGTCCGCAAAGCAATAGTACACTTGTGGACACCGCACATTTCTGCCCTTTTTGATCGCGTGCATTCGGAGTGGTTTCCGAATGTACGCCCCCCAACATAAGTGTACTCCCCCGTGTCCGCCCATGTTTCCGCCCCGTTTTGCCCACTTTGAAACTACGCCCATGTGTCATTCCGCATGACGCCCATAATACGCCCCTATTTCCCGACTGATAGCGGTGAACAGTTTTGGACGGGATTTGGCCGAACTGGTACCGAGTCAAGGCGTGGCACATGCGCGTAGCGTTCTCCACGCATGCGCAGACGCCATAAAGACGCGATCCGTAAGTACGCGGTAAAGTCCGCGTCAATCAGAATAAGGGCCTATATAACATCAGCTCCATGCGTAGTTGGATAGTGGGGGTATGAAATCGCCCATGGGTGACTATACAATTAAAAATCGGGTCTTTACAATGAAAAATCGCATCGCATGAATTGTATGCCACTATATTGCATGCGATGTGATGAAAAAATCGTGCGCCCAGATATTACATAAGTACCAATATTTGCACCGTGCTCACATAGTGCGAGTGTGTGTGACTGATGCTATCTGCAAGCTGCGCATGCACGGTGTGTGACTGATGCTATCTGCAAGCTGTGCATGCACTGTGTGTGACTGATGCTATCTGCAAGCTGTGCATGCACTATGTGTGACTGATGGTATCTGCAAGCCGCGCATGCACTGTGTGTGACTGATGCTATCTGCAAGCCGCGCATGCACTGTGTGTAATTGATGCTATCTGCAAGCCAAGCATGCACTGTGTGTGACTGATGCTATCTGCAAGCCAAGCATGCACTGTGTGTGACTGATGCTATCTGCAAGCCGCGCATGCACTGTGTGTGACTGATGCTATCTGCAAGCCAAGCATGCACTGTGTGTGACTGATGCTATCTGCAAGCTGCGCATGCACGGTGTGTGACTGATGCTATCTGCAAGCTGTGCATGCACTGTGTGTGACTGATGCTATCTGCAAGCCGCGCATGCACTGTGTGTGACGGATGCTATCTGCAAGCCGCGCATGCACTGTGTGTGACTGATGCTATCTGCAAGCCGCGCATGCACTGTGTGTGACTGATGCTATCTGCAAGCCAAGCATGCACTGTGTGTGACTGATGCTATCTGCAAGCCGCGCATGCACTGTGTGTGACTGATGCTATCTGCAAGCCGCGCATGCACTGTGTGTGACTGATGCTATCTGCAAGCCGCGCATGCACTGTGTGTGACTGATGCTATCTGCAAGTTGCGCATGCACTGTGTGTGACTGATGCTATCTGCAAGCTGCGCATGCACTGTGTGTGACTGATGCTATCGGCAAGCTGCGCATGCACTGTGTGTGACTGATGCTATCTGCAAGCCGCGCATGCACTGTGTGACTGATGCTATCTGCAAGCTGCGCATGCACTGTGTGTGACTGATGCTATCTGCAAGCCGCGCATGCACTGTGTGTGACTGATGCTATCTGCAAGCCGCGCATGCACTGTGTGTGACTGATGCTATCTGCAAGCCGCGCATGCACTGTGTGTGACTGATGCTATCTGCAAGCTGCGCATGCACGGTGTGTGACTGATGCTATCTGCAAGCTGCGCATGCACTATGTGTGACTGATGCTATCTGCAAGCTGCGCATGCACTGTGTGTAACTGATGCTATCTATCTGCAAGCTGCGCATGCACTGTGTGTGACTGATGCTATCTGCAAGCCGCGCATGCACTGTGTGTAACTGATGCTATCTATCTGCAAGCTGCGCATGCACTGTGTGTGACTGATGCTATCTGCAAGCCGCGCATGCACTGTGTGTGACTGATGCTATCTGCAAGCCGTGCATGCACTGTGTGTGACTGATGCTATCTGCAAGCCGAGCATGCACTGTGTGTGACTGATGCTATCTGCAAGCCGCGCATGCACTGTGTGTGACTGATGCTATCTGCAAGCCAAGCATGCACTGTGTGTGACTGATGCTATCTGCAAGCCGCGCATGCACTGTGTGTGACTGATGCTATCTGCAAGCCGCGCATGCACTGTGTGTGGCTGAAGCTATCTGCAAGCTGCGCATGCACTGTGTGTGACTGATGCTATCGGCAAGCTGCGCATGCACTGTGTGTGACCTATGCTATCTGCAAGCCGAGCATGCACTGTGTGTGACTGATGCTATCTGCAAGCTGCGCATGCACTGTGTGTGACTGATGCTATCTGCAAGCCGCGCATGCACTGTGTGTGACTGATGCTATCGGCAAGCCGCGCATGCACTGTGTGTGACTGATGCTATCTGCAAGCCGAGCATGCACTGTGTGTGGCTGATGCTATCTGCAAGCTGCGCATGCACTGTGTGTGACTGATGCTATCTGCAAGCTGCGCATGCACTGTGTGTGACTGATGCTATCTGCAAGCTGCGCATGCACTGTGTGTGACTGATGCTATCTGCAAGCCGAGCATGCACTGTGTGTGACTGATGCTATCTGCAAGCCGCGCATGCACTGTGTGTGACTGATGCATGCATCATAGGTGGAGTTGAATCTCACAATCAGGCTCTTATTTTTCACATTAGGTCACCAACTAGAATAGGACAAAAATGAAATTCAAATTAGTAAACACCATCCTGATGAAACCAGTCACAGACAAAATTGTCGGCACGCTCATGCACTCTTCTGTATTGTCTAGTAAACTCCAGAAATAATGGGTGATCTCCTGGTTTCCCGAGATAGCCTGGTTATATCCCTCATCTAGATTTGGTATCTCTCGTGCTTCCTGGGAGAGTCTAGCAATCTCCCATATTGATATTTGGCATATTGGGTCCTGAGATGACCTGGCAATCTCCCATATTGGTGTCTCCTGGGTTCCTGAGATGGCCTGGCAATCTCCCATATTGGTATATCCTGGGCTCATGAGATGGCCTGGCAATCTCCCATATTCGGATCTTCCAGGTGTTGCACGCCGACGTCCGGGCTGCAATACACCCGGATGGCGGATGCGGCACAAAGTGACGTGGCCGGGGACGTTGCCGGGCAGCGTCCCAGGCCTCACTCTGAGACGGAGCAACGGGACGTTGCCAGGCAACTCTCGACTCAGAGTCATATGGAAAAAGGTCCATTTGGCCCTTAAAGAAGCTTCTTTTAGAGAGAAGGTATTTTCTGACAAATCCAGACGTCCTTGCCATTTTAAAGTTGGTGACTGGGTGTGGCTATCCACCCATAATATAAAGCTTTCACCAACCATCGGCGAGATTGGGGCCTCGGTTCATTGGTCCTTTCCAGATTGTCAGGAGGGTTAATCCGGTAGCGTTCCGTCTTTCCCTACCTAAGTCCCTCAGAATTTCAAGTACCTTCCATGCTTCGCTTCTCCAGCCAGTGTTTTTTTCACAAAAATTTCCTCGCAGACTGAGGAATGGCTCCGCCCCGGTGATGGTGCGGGGGCAACAGGAGTTCTGTGTGAAGAAAATCCTTGATTCCAGACTCATGAGAGGTTCTCTGCAGTTTCTCGTACACTGGAGGGGGTTCGGTCCCGAGGAGAGGTCTTGGGTTTCCGATAGAGACTTGCATTCACCCAACCTGAAAAGGTTTTTTTTCAGACAATTTCCCAATAAACCCGGTGGAAAAGGGTTGTTAACCCTTCCTGAAGGGGGGGGGGGGGTACTGTTGCACGCTGCCGTCCGGGCTGCAATACACCCGGACGGACGGCGGATGCGGGACAGAGTGACGTGGCCGGGGACGTTGCCGGGCAGCATCCCAGGCCTCACTCTGAGACGGAGCGTCGGGACATTGCCAGGCAACGTCCCCGAGCTTCCGCCCGGCGGCCACAAACACGCGCACCTGACGTCGGTCAGGTGGCGCGAAACTCAAATAAATAGCCGGCGTCTGCTTGGCACAGACGCCGGTTATAGCTTTTGCTTCTCTAAGCATACTGCTTTTGCCTCCCGGTCCCCGTGGTCCTTTGGTCCCCAGTCTTAGTCTGGAGTATTCAGCTCCAGTCATCTTGGTGTTCCCAGCCTGTATCTGGAAGTTCCAGCTGAGTCCATTTCCAGCCTGTATCCGGAAGTTCTTGCGGTGTCCATTCCCAGCTTGCTTCTGGAGTTACCAGCTGTGTCCATTCTCAGCCTGCGAGCCTGCATCAGACCCACAATCTCCATCTTCCGTGGAGCCCCGGACGGACGGCGGATGCGGCACAGAGTGACGTGGCCGGGGACGTTGCCGGGCAGCGTCCCAGGCCTCACTCTGAGACGAAGCATCAGGATGTTGCCAGGCAACGTCCCCGAGCTTTCGCCTGGCGGCCGCGAACGCGCGCGCCTGACGTCAGTCAGGTGGCGCGAAACTCAAATAAATAGCCGGCGTCTGCTGGGCACAGACGCCGGTTATAGCTTTTGCTTCTCTAAGCATACTGCTTTTGCCTACCGGTCCCCGTGGTCCTTTGGTCCCCGGTCTTAGGCTGCAGTATTCAGCTCCAGTCTTCTTGGTGTTCCCAGCCTGTATCTGGAAGTTCCAGCTGAGTCCATTCCCAGCCTGTATCCGGAAGTTCTTGCGGTGTCCATTCCCAGCTTGCTTCTGGAGTTACCAGCTGTGTCCATTCTCAGCCTGCGAGCCTGCATCAGACCCACAGTCTCCATCTTCCGTGGGTCACGTAAGTGCTCCAGTGGAGCCCTGGTTTTCCTTTCTCCTGGTCCTCTGGCCCTCCGTGGCTTCGCCCCTACGTGGGCTTGTTGTTTGTGTCCACTCTTGTCATTTTTTCCCCTATGTTCTTTCCAGGATAAATTCTCTTGTCCCTTGTATTCCAGTAGATTTCTATTTAGGCAGGAGATTCTCCCTTCCTCCGGATTCCTGCTTTGGGGAGTCACTGTCCCTGTGGTGTGTCTTGCTGGGGACTCCCCTCTACCAGCTGGTGTCTGCGACTAGGTCGCTCTCCCGTCTTGGCCAGGTGCCAACAGTTAGGGGCCGTTTCCCAGCTAGGTCCAGTAGTCAGCTTGTCCTCTTGGGTTACCCCGTGGCGATCGCTTTCCCCTTGTCTCTACCTAAGACCTAGCTGCATCGGGGTCGGAGCGGGCCTAACTCGCTCCTTCGGACGCGGCGGCCACAGGCGAAGCCTAGCTCTGCAGGGGTTTGCCATATGCCTCGAGGACTCAACAGAGTGAGTGTAGGATCCGCTGTGGCCGTCCTAATCGGCGGTCCCGGCTACGGGCTCACGCCTGATCTCCTTGTCTCCAGTAACCAGCCGTTATCTCCAGCGTCCAGGCAAGGGCATCATAACACCAGGATCCTGAGATGGCATGGTATTCTCCCATATTGGGATCTACCAGGGTCCTGAGATGACCTGGCAATCTCCTACATTGGTGTCTCCTGGGCTCCTGAGATGACCTGACAATCTTCCATATATGTATCTCCTGGGCTCCACAGATGGCCTGGTATTCTCGCATATTGGTATCTCCTGGGCTCCTGAGATGACCTGGCAATCTTCCATATTGGTATCTCCTGGGCTCCACAGATGGCCTGGTATTCTCGCATATTGGTATCTCCTGGGCTCCTGAGATGGCCTGGCAATCTCCCATATTGGTATATCCTGGGCTCATGAGATGGCCTGGCAATCTCCCATATTGGGATCTACCAGTGTCCTGAGATGACCTGGCAATCTTCCATATTGGTATCTTCTGGGCTCCACAGATGGCCTGGTATTCTCGCATATTGGTATCGCCTAGGCTCCTGAGATGAGATGACAATCTCCCATATTGGTATCTTCTGGGCTCCTGAGACGGCCTGGTAATCTCCCATATTGATATCTCCTGGGCTCCTGAGATGGCCTGGCAATCTCCCATATTGGTACAGTATGTTCTGGTCTCCTGAGATGTCCTGGCAATCTCCCATATTGCTATCTCCTGGGCTCCTGAGATGGCCTGGCAATCTCTTATATTCGGATCTCCTGGGCTCCTGAGATGGCCTGGCAATCTCTTATATTCGGATCTCCTGGGCTCCTGAGATGGCCTGGCAATCTCGCATATTGGTATCTCCTGGGCTCCTGAGATGAGATGACGTTCTACCATACAGTATTGGAATCTCCTGGGCTCCTGAGATGGCCTGGCAATCTCCCATATTAGGATCTCCTATGATGAGATGACAATCTCCCATAATGGTATTTCATGGGCTCTGGAGATCGCCTGGTATTCTCCCATATTGGTATCTCCTGGGCTCCTGAGATGGCCTGGTAATCTCCCATATTGATATCTCCTGAGATGGCCTGGTAATCTCTCATATTGGTATCTTCTGGGCTCCTGAGCTGGCCTGGTAATCTCTCATATTGGTATCTCCTGAGATGGCCTGGTAATCTCCCATATTGGTATCTCCTGGGCTGCTGAGATGGCCTGGTAATCTCTCATATTGATATCTCCTGGGCTCCTGAGATGGCCTGGTAATCTCTCATATTGATATCTCCTGAGATGACCTTGTAATCTCCCATATTAATATCTCCTGAGATGGCCTGGTAATCTCCCATATTGGTATCTCCTGAGATGACCTTGTAATCTCCCATATTTATATTTCCTGAGATAGCCTGGTAATCTCCCATATTGGTATCTCCTGAGATGACCTGGCAATCTCTCATATTGGTATCTCCTGGGCTCCTGAGATGGCCTGGTATTCTCTCATATTGGTATCTCCTGGGCTACAGAGATGGCCTGGTAATCTCTCATATTGGTATCTCCTGGGCTCCAGAGATGGCCTGGTAATCTCTCATATTGGTATCTCCTGGGCTCCAGAGATGGCCTGGTAATCTCTCATATTGGTATCTCCTGGGCTCCAGAGATGGCCTGGTAATCTCTCATATTGGTATCTCCTGGGCTCCAGAGATGGCCTGGTAATCTCTCATATTGGTATCTCCTGGGCTCCAGAGATGGCCCAGTAATCTCTCATATTGGTATCTCCTGGGCTCTGGAGATAGCCTGGTAATCTCTCATATTGGGATCTCCTGGGCTCCTGAGATGGCCTGGTAATCTCCCATATTGGGATCTCCTTGTATACACTATTTTCTGGTATATTCTAAATGCCCAGAGCCGCTGGCTGCCAATCACACAACATGTGGACAATCAGAAGCACCCCTGTACCTAATGCATGCCAGACCCTAAGGATAACAGCTAGGCACAATTTAATTATTTTAATATTATTTCCTAAATATATTTTAATAAAAAGGTTTTATCCGAGGGGTGCCATGAAAAAATGCTTCATTCAAGAAAGTTTGGGAACCACTGGTCTACACAGGTTACATGGTATACATACGGTGGCCGGTGGCTGAAGACCGATAGCAGCATCCCAACAGGGGCTGGGTAAGTATACCTACCTCACCACCTTAACCCATAACCATCCCACCTGATGTGTAACCCTTACCCTCCCCATTAGTGCCGAACCCTCCCCCACAACTTAACCCTATCCTTTTCCCCCTTAGTGGCTAACCCTAATGCCCCATTTTTAGTATTTAACTGACACCCCCACAGCCTAACCATATCTCTCCCACTCAGCCCTAACCCCCCACGTACCTAAAACTTAGATACCCGACCCCCATCCCGTGGCCTTATACTAATAGTATCTGGCAATTGGGAATTGCCGGTCCCAACATTTCCACTGATGTCAGGATTCTGTTTACGGTGCTATGGCCGCTGGGATTTCGACTACTGGCATCCCATTCACTGCCATGCTAAACGCATCCTGTCTGCAGTGCTTTATCACAGTATGGCCACTAGGTGGCACTGTTTCAGGACTGCACAGGGCATTACTCTTTTTTTCTATTTATTGCTCACACAGTCTATGCCAATGGGCCTAATTCAGACCTGATCGCAGGACAAATTTGTTCTCAAAATGGGTTAAACCATGCTGGCCTGCAGGTGGGGCAGATCTAACATGTGCAGAGAGAGTTACAATTGGGTCAATTATTTCTGTGCAGGGTAAATACTGGCTCCATTATGTTTACACTGCAATTTAGATTTGGATTGAACACACCCCACCCAAATCTAACTCTCTCATGTTACCCCTGCCCCACCTGCAGTGCACATGGTTTTGATCATTTTGAGAACAAATTTATCCTGCGATCAGATCTGAATAAGGCCCATTATGCTGAGAGGACATAAATGGGGTCGTTGTCCCTTATAAAACTGCAGTAGAAAAGTCGCCGTCTGTCTGGAATCAACGGGTACAAATGGACTGTTTTTGTTTTGTTTCATATGTCTCTCTTGCCGTTTTACCGTGCACCTTGGTCCCTCCCATCGCCACGCTCTGCGACCGGAGATGACCCCGCTTCCTTTGTTCCATGAAATAACTCCGCTTAAAAACATGTTATTTGAATTCTTGGCCCCAGATCAGACATTCCTATGTGGTGCAATAATTGTTATCTTTATTTGATTTTCCCTATTCTCTCCCGTCTGTGTTTTCTAGAGCTGGTTTCCTGTGGAAGAATAAAATAATAAATATTCCAATGTAAAGCTGCTCTTACATATTTTTTTCCAGCTTAGTCGGGCAGACAGCGCCCCCCCCCCCCCCCCCCGCGCCGTATGGAAAGTGATATAATCCAGATTGCGGATCGTGGGCTTCACAAGGCTGGTGTGTCTTATTGTGTACTTGTACCCACATCTATGACATAACAATAACTCATTTCTATCTTTTCTTAGTAAATCACCTAAAGAACAGTTCACATTTAAGGTGAATATGTTATTTTTTTTTTTGGGGGGGGGGGGGGGGGGGGGGATAGCTACGATGCTGTAAGAGCGTATTTATGAGTTCTGTCCAAGGTCTGTGACTAATTTATAAGGAATGTTAAACGGCGGCGCTGGCCTCAGATGCCTTTTTCGGGTCTCTTTGTATCAAGTCTGGAGGAAAATACTTTCTCATGTTTGGGAGAGAGAATGGCGGCCTAGCGAACAGGTGAACATCAGCCCCGGCCCCGCCAAACGCACCCCCACCAACCGCATGCATTCTCTAGCATTCGAGCAGATGCATTCGCATACCCATCGCATGTGACCGAACGGCTCGATAAATCATTCGATGGTAGCTTCGGTAATAAGTCAGTCTAGACTGACTTTTATTCCGGCCGCTATCTGCCAAATTCGAGGCGGCCGCTGATGTCATGTGATGTCGCGAGCAAGCATCGCCATACCTGCATTCGTAGGGGAGCACCCAATGTTTTTATGGGGACGCGCATAAAATGCTATGCGTTCCCCTGCCCGCCCCCTGCCCTCCCTTCTCCATATCCATAATCATGCATGTGAGGGGCCCCCGTAATAAAAAATTGAATGAGAGGGCCGGCGGCCATTGCAGCTTCTTCCCTTAGCTCAGCACACAGCATTGAGCAGAGTGTGCTGAGCTGGAGAGAGAGGCTGTCATCTATCTCCCCATTGCCTGGCTCCCTGCAACGGGGGAGGGGTGAATGGGACCCAGGCCTGGCTATAAAGTACCCCCCCTCCCCTCAATTCTACTGATCACAGGTGCTAATAACAGCCACTTTGTGCCAGACTCGCCTACCTGCCCCTCCCCATGGGGGGGGGGAGAATGCTCTGTTCCTGGGCTTCTAGGTAATTGATGAGACAGGTGTTTCCCTACAGGTGCTGGCAATCCTACATTACCAGGGAAGCCCAGGAACAGAGCATTGTGTCCCTGAGGGAGAGGGGCATGCTGGGAGGTATGTATAATGTAGGATTGCCAGCACCTGTGGGGAGCTAGGTAACTGATAAGAAAGGTGTCACCACAGGTGCTGGCAATCCTACATTACCAGGGAAGCCGAAGCCCAGGAGCAGAGCAATGTGTCCTCCGGGAGAGGGGCATGCTGGGAGGTATGGATAATATAGGATTGCCAGCACCTGTGGTGAGCTAGGTAACTGATAAGAAAGGTGTCACCACAGGTGCTGGCAATCCTACATTACCAGGGAAGTCCAGGAACAGAGCATTGTGTCCTCCTGGAGAGGGGCATGCTGGGAGGTATGGATAATGTATGATTGCCAGCACCTGTGGGGAGCTGGGTAACTGATAAGGAAGGTATCACCACAGGTGCTGGCAATCCTACATTACCAGGGAAGTCCAGGAACAGAGCATTGTGTCCTCCTGGAGAGGGGCATGCTGGGAGGTATGGATAATGTAGGATTGCCAGCACCGGTGGGGAGCTAGGTAACTGATAAGAAAGGTGTCACCACAGGTGCTGGCAATCCTACATTACCAGGGAAGTCCAGGAACAGAGCATTGTGTCCTCCTGGAGAGGGGCATGCTGGGAGGTATGGATAATGTAGGATTGCCAGCACCTGTGGGGAGCTAGGTAACTGATAAGAAAGGTGTCACCACAGGTGCTGGCAATCATACATTACCAGGGAAGCCCAGGAACAGAGCATTGTGTCCTCCTGGAGAGGGGCATGCTGGGAGTATGGATAATGTAGGATTGCCAGCACCTGTGGGGAGCTAGGTAACTGATAAGAAAGGTGTCACCACAGGTGCTGGCAGTCATACATTACCAGGGAAGCCCAGGAGCAGAGCACGGTGTCCTCCTGGAGAGGGGCATGCTGGGAGGTATGGATAATGTAGGATTGCCAGCACCTGTGGGGAGCTAGGTAACTGATAAGAAAGGTGTCACCACAGGTGCTGGCAATCCTACATTACCAGGGAAGTCCAGGAACAGAGCATTGTGTCCTCCTGGAGAGGGGCATGCTGGGAGTATGGATAATGTAGGATTGCCAGCACCTGTGGGGAGCTAGGTAACTGATAAGAAAGGTGTCACCACAGGTGCTGGCAATCCTACATTACCAGGGATGCCCAGGAACAGAGCATTGTGTCCTCCTGGAGAGGGGCATGCTGGAAGGTATGGATAATGTAGGATTGCCAGCACCTGTGGGGAGCTAGGTAACTGATAAGAAAGGTGCCACCACAGGTGCTGGCAATCATACATTACCAGGGAAGCCCAGGAACAGAGCATTGTGTCCTCCTGGAGAGGGGCATGCTGGGAGTATGGATAATGTAGGATTGCCAGCACCTGTGGGGAGCTAGGTAACTGATAAGAAAGGTGTCACCACAGGTGCTGGTAATCCTACATTACCAGGGAAGCCCAGGAGCAGAGCATTGTGTCCCTGAAGGAGAGGGTCAGGTAGGCAGGTATGCTTTGTGCTCCTACACGCAGCAGGTCCGAATTCCGACTCCGACCCAATGTGCACAGGGCCGAGTGACGGATCGGATGGAAAGACAAACACATACGATTCTGTCGGAAACAGGTGAAAAGTGGCCAAATTGCACTAGTGTATGGCCAGCTTTAGCTGCGCCCACTGTTCAGGTGACGGCCCCCTGTCTGGGTCACCTGGTATTAGACGGAAGCACCAGGATAGTAGGATTATAGATCAGAACTAAACCGGACTAGCCGAATTGGATACATGCAGAACTAGAACTGGCTGGATTGATACAACATAGATTGAACCAGGCTGGTCGGTGTTACAGTCTGAAGGTCCCCATACACGCTCCGTTTAGCGGATCCATTTTGTACTTGTAAAGCACGCATCGCATGCCTTGTCCATGCATTGTGCAGCAAATACTTTTTGTACTGTACGATGAGATGCCGCAGGAGCGCGCACCCCAAAGTACAAAACGGATCCACCGCAAATGGACCGTGTATGGGACCTTTAGTCCTGGCTGTTATTAGGCAACAGTTAAAGCGGCCATTTTGGGATCCCGACTGCCCAGGCCCAGACATCATGGTGAACGCAACAAAGTCCATTGTGGGCACGGTGGCTCGCTACACAAGGGAGAATAGCCAGTGGCCGTCGGGCACCCGGCTGTCGGAGTTTTGACAGTAAGGCTGGTTTCACACACTCCGACTCCTGCCAGACGGTGAAATCCCGTACGGCCAGGGAGCAGTGCCGCACACACTAGTTTATAATGGAAGGGATGGCCACAGCCCGGCAGCTGTCCCTTCCAGTGGCGGGATCCGGCTGCAACCGTGTGGCCGGGTCGTGGCCGTCCCGTGTGAATGGACACAATAGTGTCCATTCACAACTAATGTGTGCGGCACGGCTCCCTGGCCGTGCGGGATTTCACCGTCTGGCAGGAGCCGGAGTGTGTGAAACCAGCCTTACTGTCAAAACTCCGACAGCCGGGTGCCCGACGGCCACTGGCTATTCTCCCTTGTGGGGGTCCATGACCCCCAAAGAGGGAGAATAGAATAGGTGGCGAGCGTAGCGAGCCACCGTGCCCACAATGGGCTTTGTTGCGTTCACCATGATGTCTGGGCAGTCGGGATCCCAAAATGGGGCTAATGACTGTCGGGACCCTATACCACACCGATTACTGCCGCTTTAACTGTTGCCTAATAAACTGTTGCGGGCCGTGCCGCACACACTAGTTTATCATGGAGGGGATGGCCACAGCCCGGCAGCCGTCCCTTCCAGTGGAAGCAACCGTGCAACCGTGCGGCCGGGTCGTGGCCGTTCCGTGTGAATGGACACAATATTGTCCATTCACAACTAATGTGTGTGGCGCGGCTCCCTGGCTGTGCGGGATTTCACCGTCCGGCAGGAGCCGGAGTGTGTGAAACCAGCCTCAGGGTTCCAAAGTCGGGTAAATGACTGTCGGGATCCCGACTGTCGGGACCGTGTTCGGCACCCCAGTAATAAACCTCTGTGTGTATGTGTGTATGTGTGTCTGTTCTGCTCAGCTGGAGTAATCAAGTCTCTGTTTGTGTGAGTGTATCTGTGTGTGTGTCTGTGACTGTATCTGTGTGTGTGTGTGTGTGTGAGTGTATCTGTGTGTGTGTCTGTTCTCCTCAGCTGGAGTAATCAGGCCCCTGCATGTGCTCTAGCTCTGTTGCCTCAGCTGTGGTGGACTAGGTCACAGGGTGGTACCTGTGTAAAAAAATTGCTGCCCCGGCGTCCCTGCAGTGCTGGGGCGGTCAGGGGTGTCCGTGCCGTAGGGGTACCTGCGGCGCCGTCATGTGTATAAAGCTGGCTGCGGCCGGCGGGGTCCCTGTAGTGAATAGCAAATAACTAGCGCTATGCGCGCGGCGGCACGGGAAGCGCTAGTTATTTGCTATTCACTACAGGGACCCCGCCGGCCGCAGCCAGCTTTATACACATGACGGAGCCGCAGGTACCCCTACGGCACGGACACCCCTGACCGCCCCAGCACTGCAGGGACGCCGGGGCAGCAATTTTTTTACACAGTTCGCTGGGGGTGAGGGGCGAACTGCCGCCCTCCAGGTGCCGGCGCCCTAG
Organism: Crinia signifera; assembly: GCF_055691185.1. Lineage (NCBI taxonomy): Eukaryota > Metazoa > Chordata > Amphibia > Anura > Myobatrachidae > Crinia > Crinia signifera. The sequence continues at coordinate 2,391,738 of NC_139224.1, read as the reverse complement.
GCAAATGCCTAGAGCTGAAAGGGTTTGGAGGACCCGCACCATAAATTCAATGTAAGTGTTTTATATTATTTTTTGGGTGGTTAAAATGCTCGCCTGCCGGGAATTTTTTCCAAATATAATTCCTGGCCTGCTAGGGTGCAGCCCCCTGATTTATCGTTTAGGCAATATGAACAAAAAGAAAGAAAAAGAAATCAGTTTAAATGGGACGCACTCCTCACCCAAGGTGTCTCTTTATTGACTTCTTTATAAAAACATACCTATTGTTAGGTGTATATTTTATTAGTGTAAACGTGTAAATATACACTAATAAAATATACACCTAACAATAGGTATGTTTTTACAAATGCCTAGAGCTGCCTAGTGGTGGCGCCGGCCCTGTGCCTACTCTGCATTCTTTGGTCCTATATTACCTTGCCTGGTGTCCTGCATATCCATCTAGCCTTGTTTGTTGCTGTTGGCGGAGGGCTGTGATTAGCATGCTGGGTGCAGCAAAGTTCAAAACCCTCAGTTCTCTGGTGACCACATACCGGCAGGTTAGACTGGTATCTGCCAAAGGGTACACGAGTATCTTACCAGCTGGTCTGGATACAATGTAGACTGACTGGACTCGACCAGATTTGGACTGCAATTTAGACTGAGACTTTAACCAGACTGGATTGGATCTGACTCGAATTGCGGCTTATACTGTGACATTAACCGGACTGGACTTGGACTCCCTGATAACTGGATACACTTCATCTATTGCTAATAGGTCCATTTATAAGGGCACCCACCTGCTTCCTGGCAGCCGGTAAGACTACATTATGTTACCTTAGGAAACATAAATATTTTTTTTTTTATACATCTAAAAATATGTTTTTGTCGGAGACCTGGTTTAAAATACCTCTTACTAATTGAATTTGACCAGGTGAGAGGTTGCAAGCTGTAGTCTCTCCATGAGGTGTTACAGAGAGAAGGTCACAGCGTTATACTAGCATTATTCGCCCTAGACTTACCCAGGTATGTATTTAGGCAATAAACGGTACAGTATTATAAATATATAAATATGCAGTACCCATTTGTTTACACTTGAGGGCAGCAGAGGTTCACTGTCCTACCATAAAGGCTTCTGTAAATGATATTACCATTTCTAACATATTGACATAATTTACACAATAATAATAATTTTATTTGGTACTTGTGTATTATCACGGCGCCCAGATTCCCTACGTACGGCACTGTAGGGAAATCGCATTGCATCGCATGGGCCATTATAGGCCCATGCGATGCGATTTTTTTGTTGGTTCATTTATTCACTGCTCATGCCCCCAGGCCATCTCATTTTAGTTAATTTAACATAAGTTCTTATGTCCCCAGGCCCATCTCATCGCATGGCATCGCACCTCCCGCAAAAGCGCATGTGATTTTATGGGGTGCCATGCCATGCCAGACACTTGTATGGCGTGCAATTAGGTTTGAATGACCCTCCCACTATCCACACGACCCCGAAGCATGACGAGCGCAGTGGAACGCGTCCACCCGACCTTTTCATTGCACCACTATCCACATCGGCGTGGAGTTGATTTTATATAGAGTGGCTGGTGCAGCGAGCCACCGTGCCCGAAGTGCGGAGAGCGGCTGCGGAATACATGTCAAGTAATCCGCGTCCCCTCACGGGGCTCGCTGCGCTCGCCACACTATATAAAATCAACTCCACGTTGACGTGGATAGTGACGGAATGAAAAGGTCGGGCGGACGTGTTCAGTCGCCGGTCGCCACGCTTCGGGGTGGCGTGGATAGTGGGGGGTCATTCAAACCTAATTGCATGCGACCATTCAAAAGATAGGATGTGATAAAAAATTGCATGCCATACAATGGCATGCGATGCGATAAGATGCGATTTTTTTATCGCATCCTATCTTTTTCATGTATTCACTAACTTTGACCATTAAAAAGATTAGATGCGATAAAAAATCGCATCGCATGCCATTAATGGCATGTGATGCGATGCGATTTCACTACCCTGAATAGCCCACTACACAAATGGCGTAGTGGGCGCTGTGATAATACACAAGTACCTTTTATTTATATAGAACTCTTTCTCCAATAGGACTCAAGGTGCTTAACATATAGAATGAATGTACAGGATCAATGAGGTACAGGTTGAGTATCCCTTATCCGAAATCCGCAAGACCACGAGCATTTCAGATAAGGGATTTTTCCAGTTTTTTTAATATATTTTTATCACATACTTTTCTCGTCCTCCTGATGGTCCCCCGGCGTTCTTCAGGATCTTTTTCAGCGGTCCCATGGGTGCATTGCGCGAGTTTGCAGGCGCGTCGGTGACATCACGGTACACCCGCGCAGTGCACTCCTGGGACCGCTGAAGACACTGAATCAGAAATATTATAAAAAAAAAAAAACGTTTTTTGGAATATTTCGCATAAGAGATCTCCGGATACCTGAGACTTGACCTGCACAGAAAACCTTATCATTAATTATACTTTTGAAAATGCTTCAGTAAACAGGAAAGTTTTGAGTCTGTTATTAAAGAAGCCTAGAGTGGGGGTCTCTCGAACTGTGCGGGGAAGGGAGTTCCATAGAGTCGGAGCTGAATGGCTGAAAGCTCGACCCCCAGATAAATTATGGGAGATGCTAGGTACTGTTAACAGTCCTTCATCTACAGACCGCAGTAGTCGGGTGGGACAGTATGGAATCAGAAGCTGCTGCAGGTACCTTGGGCCTTGGTCATGTCGGGGTTTGAAACTCAGTAAATTAATCTTGAAGATGATTTGCCATCTTACAGGCAGCCAGTGAAGGGAGTAGAGAATGGGAGTTATGTGGCAGGAGCGGGGCTGGTGGGGTAACAGCCTGGCAGCTGTGTTTTGTACCAGCTGTAATCGGTGCAGTTATTTTGCTGGGAGACCAAGGTAGAGGGCATTGCAGTAATAAAAACGAGATGATACAAATGCATGTATGACTATAGGCAGGTCCAGGGCCGGTGCTAGGGTGTCCGGCGCCCTCCTGCAAACCATACATTTTGCGCCCTTTCACATTGCCATTGCAACAAGCTGCAGCCCGATTGTGGGAGCGTATGCAACATGCGATCCTATGGAGGATCTCGGGTGCATGTACATGTATGTATACACCATCTCAGTGCTGTGTCCGCAAAATGTTGCAGGCACTAAAGGTGCCCATACACGCTGCGAGAATCACATAGTTATCGGCTAGATCGCATCACACGGCATGTGTGCAATGTGTGTGCGATGCGATCCGAAAGCAGTACAAAAAGTATGTGCAGCACATTACACCCCTCTCGTGACTGAGGGGGAAAGAAGGGGAGAGAAGGAGGAGATGGAAGAAGAGGAGAGGAGATAGAGGGGGCGGAGTGTTGAGGACTGGCAGTGGCACTGGCAGAGCACACTGAGAAGAGGGAAGGAAGGGGAGGCGGCGCTGCTGCCTGTTCGTCATTTGTTTGACAGCTGACAGTATACTTGCCTACTTTTGAAAAGTAGTTTCAGGGAGATTATTGATTGGCGTTGAGGGGGCGTATCACATTCTACACAAGGGGCGTGTCTACTGTCGTGCAGGTAAAAACTAAAGTACAAAGTGCAGTACTGGCTACAAACTGATATCTCTGCTACATTACACAGCATTACCCCAACATCACATAGCAGGCCGATAATTGACATCACACAGCAGGGCTACACACTGACATCTGAGCTACATCACACAGCAGGGCTACACACTGACAACACAGCTACATTACACAGCAGGGCTACACACTGACATCTGAGCTACATTACACAGCAGGGCTACACACTGACATCTGAGCTATATTACACAGCAGGGCTACACACTGACGTCACAGCTGCATTACACAGCAGGGCTACACACTGACGTCACAGCTGCATTACACAGCAGGGCTACACACTGACGTCACAGCTGCATTACACAGCAGGGCTACACACTGACGTCACAGCTGCATTACACAGCAGGGCTACACACTGACGTCACAGCTGCATTACACAGCAGGGCTACACACTGACGTCTGAGCTACATCACACAGCAGGGCTACACACTGACATCTGAGCTACATTACACAGCAGGGCTACACACTGACATCTGAGCTACATCGCACAGCATGGCTACACACTGACATCTGAGCTACATCGCACAGCAGGGCTACACACTGACATCTGAGCTACATTACACAGCAGGGCTACACACTGACATCTGAGCTACATTACACAGCTGACGTCACAGCTGCATTACACAGCAGGGCTACACACTGGGCGGTATTCAATGTGAATACCTGCGAGGTGCAGCGAATCCTTGTTCGGATTTGCTGCACATTCGCCACGTTCCGGAGCCTCGCCGGCTCCGGTATTCAACGAGTCAGGGGCTCGCTGCCCCTGACCGGCAAATATGAGCTCCTGCGGCGAACGCCGCAGGGAGCCTGAGGACGGTGGCAGGCAGAGAGATGGAAGTCTCTCTGCCTGCCCCAGAACGTTTGTGGGGGGGAGGTGGGCTCCCCGGTTGCCAGGCAGCACAGGCTGCCCCCCGGGGGTGCCAGCAGGGGACCGCGTATATTCACTACACCCGATCGTAACGATCGGGTGCAGTGAATATATGAATATCTAATGAGCGGCTTGGCTCCGGCGCCCCCTGCTGGCTGCTGTGTAAAAAAAATATATATATATATATATATATTTTAAAATTAAATATATATTCATGTGCTTACAGCACATGAATAAAAATAGCATGCCCCTCCTCAGAATATAAGTCCAGATTTTTTGACACCAAATGTAAAAAACAAAACACTTTATTTTAAAAGTTCACATTCCACTTCTCCATAAAAAGATAGCGATTGCTACTCGGTGAATCATGGCGAAAAAAACCTTCAAATGTATTCGCCATCTGGTCATTGAATAGGGTGATTCACCGTTTTAGGCAGAAATTCGCCTTACAGCACAAATTCGCCATAAAAACATGGCGAATCAGCCTCATTGAATACCGCCCACTGACGCGCCCACTGACGTCACAGCTGCATTACACAGCAGGGCTACACACTGACGTCACAGCTGCATTACACAGCAGGGCTACACACTGACAACACAGCTACATTACACAGCAGGGCTACACACTGACAACACAGCTACATTACACAGCAGGGCTACACACTGACGTCACAGCTGCATTACACAGCAGGGCTACACACTGACAACACAGCTACATTACACAGCAGGGCTACACACTGACGTCACAGCTGCATTACACAGCAGGGCTACATACTGACGTCACAGCTGCATTACACAGCAGGGCTACACACTGACGTCACAGCTGCATTACACAGCAGGGCTACACACTGACAACACAGCTACATTACACAGCAGGGCTACACACTGACAACACAGCTACATTACACAGCAGGGCTACACACTGACGTCACAGCTGCATTACACAGCAGGGCTACATACTGACGTCACAGCTGCATTACACAGCAGGGCTACACACTGACAACACAGCTACATTACACAGCAGGACTACATACTGACGTCACAGCTGCATTACACAGCAGGGCTACACACTGACAACACAGCTGCATTACACAGCAGGGCTACACACTGACGTCACAGCTGCATTACACAGCAGGGCTACACACTGACGTCACAGCTGCATTACACAGCAGGGCTACACACTGACGTCACAGCTGCATTACACAGCAGGGCTACACACTGACAACACAGCTACATTACACAGCACTGCTTAACACTAACAACGTTATACATGGCCCCACCCCCATATTACACACAGCACATTGTACATTATACACAGCCCCTCCACATTACACCCAGTACACACAGCACATTGTACACAATCCCATACCTCCCAACTTTTCATGTTAAGAAATAGGGACAAGGGAAAAGGGGGCGTGGCGTATGCAAATGAGGGTGCGGCTTATGCTAATTAGCCACGGCCTCATTTTCATACGAGAATAGACGCTGTGCACATGCGCACAGCGTCTATTCTACTACATTGGGGGGTCTCCCAACTGCCACCCCCCCGCAGCGGGACAATGCCTGCCGCGGGTGGGACGTCGGGACAGGACCCGAAAATCGGGACTGTCCCGACGGAATCGTGACAGTTGGGAGGTATGCTATCCCATGGTACAATATACACTAACTACACCATATGTTATTACACCCAGTACAGACACTACTGAATATTACGCACTGCCCCTACTCCCCCAGGATATACAGCACTAAATTGCATTACATATACCCCCCCCCCCCCCTCCCTCATTCCCCTTATATTGCAGCCATGCACACACTATACAGCTCCCACCCCCTCCAAACGCACACATTACATGCAGGCAGCCCCCAGTGCACACACAGCACTAACCTGGCTGTGTTACTCCTTGCTGGGGGTGCAGAATCCCGGCAGTGTGGAGGGGGTGGCAGATCACTGCAGGCTGAGGAGGAAGGAAGGAAGAGCTCAGCTGGCAGCAGGCCTGATGCACGGAGCTCACTGTGGTGGGCGGGGCCAGCTGGAGTAAAGCAGAGGCCTGGCTGCCGGCTCTCCCGCTCCTCCCAATACACTACAGTGCACACTGACTGCGTCCTGTCAGCGCCTACACACAGCAGCAGCAGCAGCCTCGGCCTCGCGGTGGCCGGCTGTGATGTGCTCCCTGCACGCTCCGCCCCCCACAGATTCCAGCTGAGCGCATGCGCAGTCCATATTTTAATGGACGGACCCAGAAACCGGGAGGACTGGGGGACACACCTTCCATCATCATCTAGCAATGCTACAGGTTGGTTTTCTTGTTTCACTTGTCTGAGAATCCACAATCACTGAGGAAGAGAACACAGTCGTCAGGGACCTGATACCATGAATAACCAACCTATACCCACTGCCCACCCACCTCACATCCATCACGATTCTATAAGAAGTGCACTAGCCCACAAATTGTCAGGACAGTTTTCCTATAAGCAGAGAGGTGTAGCTAATCCTTCGTGGGCCCTGCAGGTGCCTGGAAGCCTCTTTTTAGTGCCTAAACTTAACCTTTACCCTTAACCCTAACTCTGTCAATTGTGTGCCCATGCCTACACCTTAGAGTACCCATCATAATTACGATCGGAATGCCAGCTGTCTGAATTCCGGCTTTAGCATTTCAAGTGATTCTGCTTCCAGTGTTGTGGCCTCTGGTCGGTATCCCAATCTCATGCAAACTGAATACACCCCCGTCAGCCTGCCCCCTCAATGCCAGTACCCCTGCCAATGGTAGTTATACCTATTCCTTTATGACATTCTGTTGGAGGAAATGAAGAGCAAGTGCAAATAGCGCGAGTGACTGTAAACGCCAAGGCTGTGTGATTGTATGGTCATGCACAATTTAGTTAGGTCAGTAAACAATTAATAGGTTTCAATCTAGAGGTTCATTTAAATAGGGGGAATGTTAGGGAGGAGCTATCGGACATTTTGTCTGATTGCGTCACCTTCCTCGTTTTCTCCGGAATTTCCCCTCCTCCCTCCCCAATGTCACCTTTTCCCCAACCGTTTTTTCTTTTTCTTTGCCGGTTGGGGTTTGTCAGCCGTTATCGGTGGCGGGAAAGAACGGCAGTACCGTGGCTATTACGCTGCTGTTTTAGGGTGCACTCTTTCCTCAATGCATTGTATACTTCCTTACCGGGGGTCATTTGGGCTTGGCTGTCTGGCCGGCCTATTATGGTGTATCAGGGAGAGAGTTGGAGACCCGGCATTTGTTGGCATTGCCAATAAATTAAATTAGGTAATGTCGTGGGCATGTGTAGCGGCAATAAGTCCGAATGTCACTGTTGATCTGGTCGTTCTTTCTTATTGCCGCCATACTTAGTTTAAGCATTATAATAAATTACGATTGACCGATTTTAAATGGCATTTCTGTGGTCCGTGTAATTATTTCTAGTTAAGTTAATTAGTGATAAGGTTATTGTGTAATGATGTCATGCAGTCCACATCTGCCGATAGACAGTGCATGGCTTGTGTGTAATCCACCTGTGGGTATAACTTGTGTTGGTTCCAGAGTCTACTGTGCATGTAACTGGAAACATGTGGCTTGGTGATCTCTCTGGCACCCTTATTAGGTATTGGTGATCTCTCTGGCACCCTTATTAGGTATTGGTGATCTCTCTGGCACCCTTATTAGGTATTGGTGATCTCTCTGGCACCCTTATTAGGTATTGGTGATCTCTCTGGCACCCTTATTAGGTATTGGTGATCTCTCTGGCACCCTTATTAGGTATTGGTGATCTCTCTGGCACCCTTATTAGGTATTGGTGATCTCTCTGGCACCCTTATTAGGTATTGGTGATCTCTCTGGCACCCTTATTAGGTATTGGTGATCTCTCTGGCACCCTTATTAGGTATTGGTGATCTCTCTGGCACCCTTATTAGGTAAGCCTGGCCACCACTGGAACCACAGGCATTTGCAGAATGCAGGATTCTTGTTGGTAACACTTGGAGTATACAGGAACAGTGCAGGAAGCAGCTGACACCTGGAGCCAGAGATCTATCCTAACAGAAGGTAGTAATGAACTGGACCCCAGACCTGGCTTCCATAGGTTGTTTCCAGTGACTATTGGCTGAAAAGGTCATGTGAGTGCAGCTCCTGGGATCCGATTGGACTGATCACCTAACGGAATCCAATATTGCCACACCCATGTAGTCAGACGGTTTACAATAGTGGCACAGAATTTAGAACTTCCACTAGCAGCCAAAAGGGGCACAAATGGTTGTGAGGTGACACCACTGGACAAGGAAACGGGGTTCAGATCCCAATGTGTGACACGTTAATGAACTTGGATGGCACCATTTAGCTATTTTCAAATGTTCACTTTTCATAGACACCCGGAACATTCCCAGCTGTGTCCCTGTGACACTTCCCTCTTTGCTGCTGTTCTATCCCGTTCACCTTGTTATTATCTGTTTGGTTTTATGTAACTTTTTTCAATACTTCTAATGATTGGGCATTGTACAGAGATACTGGTCAGTCGATGATCCTCTCTCATTCTCATTACCTACTTTTATGCTCAATGGGACGGAAGGCGCTATTAATATACATGGTTCTATACAATATGTTTCACTTTTACTAAGTTTCCTCTGAATGTTCTTTTTACGATTAGATTCAGAATTAATTAAAACAGATTTACCAGCGATCTATGCAGAAAGGATTTCTATATCCTCGTCTGTCTGTGCAGGGGTAATCTCTGCAATCAATCACAGGCTTATGCTGCTGTAGTTCCGGATTTATATCACCTGAAGGTCTTGGCCTATACATAGCTCATATCTGTATTATTAATAATAACCTGAGGCTAATTAACAATAAAAGAGTAAATAGTCTGGTTTCAAGTAAATGCCAACCCAACCTTAGCATCAAATCTAGAGGGGGGTTCCCTATGCCTTCACACTGGCTTTGAACCCTTCAGTTTTAGAACTCTCATACATGTCCCACTTACACCCTTCCTGCAATGTGAGGCCTGCATCCAGCTCATCATCCCATCTACCATTGATATTGGGGCATGAAGGGACCACTAGGGAATGGTAGAGGCCCAGCCACCACAAAGAGTTTTGGCCAATAATTAGCGAGGACATGCAAAAAAAGGCCCCTGTTCAACTAAGCACCCAAGGTCCTACTTCCCTAATTTATTTATTAACCTAGAGGAGGTGGTGGGGCCTTCAGGCAGTAGGGCCCACTGGAATTTCCCCTGTGGACCAGTTCGATCATGTCTTCTACTGATGGGGGATTGATTATTACTGAGAATGCAGAGCGTACATGACTATTGTACAAAGTGTAAAGAGTGAGGGGGTTTGCGCCAATGAGTGGGAACATTCTAAATATCTGACTTATTGTGGCGGTATCCGGGCTGGCTCACAGGGCTTCCTGACTAGCCACAGATGGCATCTTGGTGGAATCGCTGGCTGACCATGTGGACAGAGACATCTTCCTACCTAATACATGCTTTGCTGTAACTGCTCGCACAATGGCCCCGGTGCAACTCTATTCACACAATACACTGGCACCAGATCAAATGGCCAACAGCGGTGAACCACAATACCTAACATTCACAGCAGACACAATGCAATGACAATCAACCAATATCATTATGTACTCTGGGAAAGGACTGAGTAGCCTCCGACTTGAATTAGGGACTAGGAAGGTTGAGGGACCTTTGACTATAAAAGTGTCGCCTCCTCATGCCTGGCGTTTGGTGATTGGTACAGGTGTGACTTGGTGCCCAGGGGTGGCCATGTCTGTAGTTAGACCTTTGGTTCCTTTGGCTGGGAGTCTAGTGCTAGCTTGGGACAGCAGGAAGTAGGACCATGATAATGGCCTCACTATGGCGGTGTCACGAATCTCAGCTGAGGACCCTACCAGTGTGAGAATTTAGGCAGAACAGAGGAGCGGAGTCTAACCATGCCAGGGGTTTTCTGCCAGTGACCCCTCCAAGCGGGATTTGGGCTTTTGCAGTGCCTGGCACGTCACTCGCTGCCCTCTGCACAGGCTTCTCGTACAAGTGCTGGTTACACTGGAAGGAGCAGTAGTCAGACAAGGGTTTAGCAGGTGCAGGTCACAAGGATAGCCGGGTAGGTAGCAATAAACTGTTGGCTGGAAACACACAAGGATTGAGCAGGTTCTTTGTCACAGGCATAACCAGGTCAATACCAAGTATCAGGAAGCGTTGTGCAGACAAGGGTTAAGCAGATGCAGATCACTGGGATAGCCAGGTCGGTAACAGTAATCAGAAGGCTGGATATACACAGGAATAATGCTGGCATGGTGTGAGTACCTGAGACACTGTCAGCACCAGGGTTTGCTGTGTTCCCGGCTGTGACCGTGGTAGACCAGTGGAGGGCGATGGGAACCAGGAGAATGGTGGTTTGATGTATGGTGTATTCATACACTGTGATACCAGGGAACAGCTGGACCAGAGTGTTGGTGGAGACCAAGACCAGGGGCACAGAGCCTAACTCGCCGGTGGTTTTCACCAGGGAACCCTGCAAGGGGCTTTGAGCTTAGCTGTGCTCAGCGAGCAGGTAGCGGGGCCCTGCCCTGGTCCTCTGGTACTAGCTGGCTGATACTAGGGATACAGGATGGGAAGCAGGACTGGATATACTGAGAGTCTTCAGATAACTTGAGCTGTCAGCCTGAGAGCCGAAGGTAAGTTGTGATATACAGGAATCTGGGGATGACAGTTGGTGGCCTTGAAGCCGTTAGGAGTTGCTGACGGCCTGGGAGATGGAGATAACTGTGTACGGCCTGGGAGCCAGTAGGAGTGTCGACGGGCTGGAGAAGTTGACAGCCAAGACAGGGATGGTAACAGTCTCTGGTGAAGCACAACAGCTGGTGGTCGACTCGGAATGTCGACAGTCAGGACACTGATGCTAATGGTCTCAGGAGAAGCATGACAGCTGGTGGCCGACCCGGGGTGTCGACAGTCAGGACACTGTTGACAATAGTTTCTGGAGAAACACGACAACTGGTGGTCGACCCGGGGTGTCGACAGTCAGGACACTGACACAAGGGATAACAAGAGATTGGCCTGGGAGCTAGCAGGGATAGTGCAGCCATGGCCAGTGGTGACCTCTGCTGGGGATGGGTGGGCGCACTCTACCGCAGGGATGATATACGCAGGCGTGGCTGGCAGGTGGAGGGATAGCCAGGCAGCAGCAGCAGCAGGACACTGGAGATGGAATACGCAGGCGTGGCTGGCAGGTGGAGGGATAGCCAGGTAGCAGGACACTGGGATGGAATACGCAGGCGTGGCTGGCAGGTGGAGGGATAGCCAGGCAGCAGCAGCAGGACACTGGAGATGGAATACGCAGGCGTGGCTGGCAGGTGGAGGGATAGCCAGGTAGCAGGACACTGGGATGGAATACGCAGGCGTGGCTGGCAGGTGGAGACATAGCCAGGTAGCAGCAGCAGCAGGACACTGGAGATGGAATACGCAGGCGTGGCTGGCAGGTGGAGGGATAGCCAGGTAGCAGGACACTGGGATGGAATACGCAGGCGTGGCTGGCAGGTGGAGGGATAGCCAGGTAGCAGGACACTGGGATGATATACGCAGGCGTGGCTGGCAGGTGGAGGGATAGCCAGGCAGCAGCAACAGGACACTGGGATGGAATACACAGGCGTGGCTGGCAGGTGGAGGGATAGCCAGGCAGCAGGACACTGGGATGATATACGCAGGCGTGGCTGGCAGGAGGAGGGATAGCCAGGCAGCAGGACAAAGGAGATGGAATACGCAGGAGTGACTGGCAGGTGGAGGGATAGCCAGGTAGTAGGACACTGGGATGGAATACGCAGGCGTGGCTGGCAGGTGGAGGGATAGCCAGGCAGCAGGACACTGGGATGATATACGCAGGCGTGGCTGGCAGGTGGAGGGATAGCCAGGCAGCAGGACACTGGAGATGGAATACGCAGGCGTGACTGGCAGGTGTAGGGATAGCCAGGTAGCAGGACACTGGAGATGGAATACGCAGGCGTGGCTGGCAGGTGGAGGGATAGCCAGGTAGCAGGACACTGGGATGATATACGCAGGCGTGGCTGGCAGGTGGAGGGATAGCCAGGTAGCAGCAGCAGCAGGACACTGGAGATGGAATACGCAGGCGTGGCTGGCAGGTGGAGACATAGCCAGGTAGCAGCAGCAGCAGGACACTGGAGATGGAATACGCAGGCGTGGCTGGCAGGTGGAGGGATAGCCAGGCAGCAGGACACTGGGATGATATACGCAGGCGTGGCTGGCAGGTGGAGGGATAGCCAGGTAGCAGGACACTGGGATGGAATACGCAGGCGTGGCTGGCAGGTGGAGGGATAGCCAGGTAGCAGGACAAAGGAGATGGAATACGCAGGCGTGGCTGGCAGGTGGAGGGATAGCCAGGCAGCAGGACACTGGGATGATATACGCAGGCGTGGCTGGCAGGAGGAGGGATAGCCAGGCAGCAGGACAAAGGAGATGGAATACGCAGGCGTGGCTGGCAGGTGGAGGGATAGCCAGGCAGCAGGACACTGGGATGGAATACGCAGGCGTGGCTGGCAGGTGGAGGGATAGCCAGGCAGCAGCAGCAGGACACTGGGATGGAATACGCAGGCGTGGCTGGCAGGTGGAGGGATAGCCAGGCAGCAGCAGCAGGACACAGGGATGGAATACGCAGGCGTGGCTGGCAGGTGGAGGGATAGCCAGGCAGCAGCAGCAGGACACAGGGATGGAATACGCAGGCGTGGCTGGCAGGTGGAGGGATAGCCAGGTAGCAGGACACTGGAGATGGAATACGCAGGCGTGGCTGGCAGGTGGAGGGATAGCCAGGCAGCAGCAGGACACTGGAGATGGAATACGCAGGAGTGACTGGCAGGTGGAGGGATAGCCAGGCAGCAGCAGCAGGACACAGGGATGGAATACGCAGGCGTGGCTGGCAGGTGGAGGGATAGCCAGGCAGCAGCAGGACACTGGGATGGAATACGCAGGCGTGGCTGGCAGGTGGAGGGATAGCCAGGCAGCAGCAGCAGGACACAGGGATGGAATACGCAGGCGTGGCTGGCAGGTGGAGGGATAGCCAGGTAGCAGGACACTGGAGATGGAATACGCAGGCGTGGCTGGCAGGTGGAGGGATAGCCAGGCAGCAGCAGGACACTGGAGATGGAATACGCAGGCGTGGCTGGCAGGTGGAGGGATAGCCAGGTAGCAGCAGGACACTGGAGATGGAATACGCAGGCGTGGCTGGCAGGTGGAGGGATAGCCAGGCAGCAGGACACTGGGATGATATACGCAGGCGTGGCTGGCAGGTGGAGGGATAGCATACCACCCAACTTCTGTGTTGGGGAAATGGGAGGTATGCTATCCCTCCACCTGCCAGCCACGCCTGCGTATTCCATCCCAGTGTCCTGCTGCCTGGCTATCCCTCCACCTGCCAGTCACTCCTGCGTATTCCGGGGAGTATGCAAATGAGGGTGCGGCTTATGCTAATTAGCCGCGACCTCATTTTCATACGAGAATAGACGCTGTGCGCATGCGCACACCGTCTATTCTATTAGATTGGGGGGTCTCCCAACTGCCACCCCCCGCAGCGGGACAATGCCTGCCGCGGGTGGGACAGCGGGACAGGACCCGAAAATCGGGACTGTCCCGCTGTAATCGTGACAGTTGGGAGGTATGGGATAGCCAGGCAGCAGGACACTGGAGATGGAATACGCAGGCGTGGCCAGGGCCGGTGCAAGGCACCGGAGCGCCCCAGGCGAGTCGGGCTGGGGGCGCCCCGGTGCCGGGGGGGGGGGGGGGGGGGGTAGGGTAGGGGTACCTGTCGTTCGGCGGTCTCTCTAATCAAATCTGGCGGCGGAGGCAGCGGGGGTCCCTGCAGTCTATTAAAAATCACGAGCGCTATCCGCCGGGCTATGCGGAAGCGCTTCTAGTGTGAAAACACTGGCAGCACGCTGATTGGCTGAGATCAGCGTGCGCCGTGCTGCCAGAGTTTTCACACTAGAAGCGCTTCCGCATAGCCCGGCGGATAGCGCTCGTGATTTTTAATAGACTGCAGGGACCCCCGCTGCCTCCGCCGCCAGATTTAAATAGACAGGTACAGGTACCCGGGCGGCATTTTCCGCCCTCCAGTGGCCGGCGCCCTAGGCAAATGCCTAGGTTTGCCTAGTGGTGGCACCGGCCCTGGGCGTGGCTGGCAGGTGCAGGGATAGCCAGGCAGCAGCAGGACACTGGAGATGGAATCACTGGAAGCGCTGGGTGGCCTGGAGCCTGGGAACTGACTCAGGAGCAGGGACTCAAGGGACAGACTGAGCAACTGTTCAAGGCAGGGAGGCTGGGCCTGAACCCTGACCTATATACCCCTTGCCTGTCTCTGATTGGCTGCAAGCCGCAGCATCTATCAGAACCAGGAAGTGCCTGGAATTACCTTGGTTCTGACACAGGTAACCAGGTCAGAGTTCAGACCAGCAGACAGCATGATTGGCCCAGACTGTCAGCTGACCACAGGTGTCATTGCGGCGCCCATGCAGCATGGGCCCAGCATGGAATGGCAAGGGATGCTGCGCAAGTGGTGGTATGCAACAATGCTCCCCAGGGGGAGGGGGCTGGCTCACCTGCTGCTGTGCTGCTTCAGTCAGTGCTGGCTGGATGGAGGGGGAACAGGAACTCGAAGCCTTGGGAGGTGCTGTGCGCGCATGCGTAGCACCCCTCCCACGGCCATTTTGGAAGTGGGCAAAGTGCTGCGGCCGCTGCCCGCGGCCCAGCCAGCCCACGGCCGGCCCCTTTTTAATGACTTTTGTCACGGACCACCGGGAAATGGCCCGGTTTCCCGGTGGGCCAATCCGTCTCTGATAGCAGCTCATAGAGGCATCCCGGAGGGAGGGAACACTTAATAATAGGACTGCACTGGGTGACTGGCAGGTCGGACTTCCAATAGGAAGTCACTGCCAGTCACAGTGAAACCAGTGCGGTCTCACAGACGGCATCTGGCTTCACTACAGTGGCGGATTTTACCTGGGGGAGGGGCTGCAGTCAATAGGTAAAAATCGCCACTGCTGAGCAGGAGTGCGCCCTCCAGTGTCTTTCTGCGGCAACACAGAGGTGAGGAGCAGAGTTTGTTTTATTATATAGGATAGTACAGAGCAACATTATGGTGAAACTTTATTTAGTTACTATTATATAACTTTATGCTTTCCTAGACGGCAATGTGTAACGTACCGCATATACTTGGAAGAGTCTGAATTATACAAACTACATTTAGTAACAGTTTATCTCCTGCGGTCGTACATCTGACTTCTTATTGTCCTCTTTTGTCAAACAGAACCCGAGGGATTTTAATGATACAAAGAATTCCAATTTCCATCCAATTCCCCCCTTATCTCCGCACCCCCTCGTCTATGAGGCTTCTTCCATAGTATCTGTAAAAGAGGAGCCGGCTCTACCCCGGATACTAATGACAGTGTGTGGAATGAGTCCTCATTAGCATAAGCTTCAGGTAGAAGGAGATTATTGTGATGTAGAATTATCCGAGCACGTTCCATCAACAGCGGACGTGATTTACATGGGAAATAGTGGAAACATTTACATTTTCTGTTATTATTCTCCTTTGCTATTATGCAGAATGCCTCGCCGCGTCTCTTTATTTTGCCCTAAATCCTCCTATTCTTTATGCCCTCCCTAATGTTCCCCTTCTGGATGTGATAGTGTCAGACAAGTTGGTGACCAAATTGGGTGAGATCTGGATGACAGAGAAGCTGGATGACTTTATCCCGCGATTACGCGATACAGTATATGTCATCTTCCGGACCCATTCGCCATGATGGATAACGGTCCTATTGGTGCGAGTAGGATCATTAGGGGTCACTCGGACCTGATTGCTGGGCCCAGCTGATTATCGGTCAGCTGCAGATGCGTACGGATTGTAATGCACGAGGCCGTCCTGCGATAAAGGTTTTTTTTGATCGGTTGCCATTCGCGTTGATTGACAGGAATGCGACGTTTGCGGGTGGTAAACGGAGTTTTTCTGGGAATGCAGGCGTGGCCAGGCATTCTCAGGCAAGGCGTGTCACGTCAGCTCTGGCCCCGATCGGCCTGCTTCTATCACACAGACACTGGAAACAACATTCAATGGTCAGTTATAGCCCATACAAAAGCCTTGAGCTGTGTGCTGAGCGTCACTGAATCGCTCAGCACAGATTGCTCAGCTCACAGCGATCTGTCACCGCACACAGCGATCTGTCACCGCACACAGCGATCTGTCACCGCACACAGCGATCTGTCACCGCACACAGCGATCTGTCACCGCACACAGCGATCTGTCACCGCAGTCTGTCACAGCACACAGCGATCTGTCACAGCACACAGCGATCTGTCACTGCACACAGCGATCTGTCACTGCACACAGCGATCTGTCACAGCACACAGCGATCTGTCACAGCACACAGCGATCTGTCACAGCACACAGCGATCTGTCACTGCACACAGCGATCTGTCACCGCACACAGCGATCTGTTACCGCACACAGCGATCTGTCACCGCACGCAATGACTAGATATGTCAAGCATGCGATAGCGATGCGCAGGGCCACACATCGCTATCGCCATGGGGCATACACACACACACACACACAGCCATTGGTGCTTCATTCTAGTCAGATGGGTGTTTATGAACCATTAGAATGGACGGTGACATTGATTGCCCCTTGAATTGGATTTTGCATATCAGTTTACTGTTTATTATAGTGGTATATTAATGCCGTCTATAATAACAGAGGTGGAATCTGTCCGTGTGTAGGGGCCATACCGATGTGTGGCCCCGGCATCGCTATCACCCGGCGATTAAGATCCAGCATGCTGGGTCAATCTATTTAGGTCGCCGGTTGGGGCCATTGTTCTCATCGGAGATCACTGGCCCTATCAGATGGCTCAGCACATAGTGCTGTGCAGCGCTGCGTGCTGTGCAGCGCTGCGTGCTGAGCAATCTTATTTATTTACAGTTTCTTATATAGCGCAGCAGATTCCTTTGCGCTTAACAATTGGAATCTTTACAATCTTGCTGAGCGATCTAACATTACTCAGATTGCTCAGCATAATCTTCCCGTGTGTAGCCCCCATACAGCAATTAGCGTAGACCACCGCCCGTTTCTCCCATGGGCAGCTTTATGTGGCCTACCTATGAGTTATTAACCACAAGAATCTTTATGCTTTAAACTGCAAGTATTGTTTACAAAGGCATTTTATGATCAATGTCCACAATATATAATATGCAGCACAATATTAGATGCCACTACTGTGATGGCTAACTTTGACACTACAGATGTTATTGCACTACACATCCCAGCAGGCCCTGCCATCAATGCACTAAGCAATCACCAACATCCACACAAATGCTAGTGAGTGAATGATATTCAGAGCAAGAGACGGAATTCCACTTCTCGCCACCAGGTGGCGCACAGAGCCTTACTGTATTTATTGTACAGTGTGGTGTTTTAGGATGAGAACAGCAGAATTAATATATACCTAACTTGTGAGTACCATATAGTTACAAAAACGTCAGGTTGGTATTGTTCCTGTGACAGTAGAGTCCCCCAATTTTACAATAGTATGTTTCTAAGCAACGCAATTACAGCTGAAATTCTGCTCCAATCAAACATTAGATCTTTTTATCTATGAAGCTAGTGTGTAAACTATTATCTCATTGGAGGATGGGTATAAATGAGAGGAACTGTGGGTAATAAGGGGAGGGTATTTTCAGGCACTGACAGGCCAGTGCGCCCCTTATTCTGTAAAAATATTTGTAAGGTCTCAGAATATATTGATAAATATATCATTGTTTATGTCTAAAGGATAAGGGGCCAGATGTACTAAACTTGAAAAGAGAGTTATAAACCTCCAGCCAATCAGCTCCTACCTGCCATGTTACAGGCTGTGTTTGAAAAATGACAGGTAGGAGCTGATTGGTTGGCGGTTTATCACTCTCCATTTTATCATTTTTCAAGGCTTAGTACATATAACCCAAGATGCTTCTAGGAAATGTCCCTCACAAAGGGCCTTATTTTGGTTCACTCTTTCTGACAAAATCCTTCTTAGATGGACAAAACCATGTGCACTGCAGGGGGGCAGATGTAACATGTGCAGAGAGAATTAGATTTGGGTGAGTAATTTTGTTTCTGTGCAGGGAAAATACTGGCTGCTTTATTTTTACACTGCAATATAGATCTCACTTTGAAGTAAAACCCCACCCAAATCTAATTCTCTCTGCACAAGTAACATCTGCCCCACCTGCAGTGCACATGGTTTTGTCCATCTAAGAAGGATTTTGTCAGAAAGAGTGAACCAAAATAAGGCCCAAAGTTCCTCTCGAGTAGGAAATGATTAGTTTCCAATTTAGAAGATCTTTCAGAATATATTTTTAGTTATGGTAAAAAAATTGTACTACTGATTTCAGGCAAAATTTTTGTTGCATTTGTCACCTACATGCAGAGTGGTCACTGCGTGATCCGAGCCAGGGCCACCATCACAGAGGACTGCCTGAGCTGTTGTCCTTGGTCCGGACAGAGAGGAGGCCTGCCTCTGCAGCTGAACTGAAGGTATAACTGTGAAAGGGAGGTGGCTGGGGTATATGTGTGTGAGAGGGAGGTGGCTGGGGTATTGGTGTGTGTGAGGGGGAGGTGGCTGGGGTATATGTGTGTGAGGGGGAGGTGGCTGGGGTATATATGTGTGAGTGAGGTGGCTGGGGTATATGTGTGGAGGTGGCTGGGGTATATGTGTGTGAGTGAGGTGGCTGGGGTGTATATATATGTGTGAGTGAGGTGGCTGGGGTGTATATATATGTGTGAGTGAGGTGGCTGGGGTGTATATATATGTGTGTGAGAGGGAGGTGGCTGGGGTATATGTGTGTGAGAGGGAGGTGGCTGGGGTATATGTGTGTGTGTGTGTGAGGGGGAGGTGGCTGGGGTATATGTGTGTGTGTGAGGGGGAGGTGGCTGGGGTATATGTGTGTGTGTGAGTGAGGGGGAGGTGGCTGGGGTATATGTGTGTGTGTGTGAGGGAGGTGGCTGGGGTATATGTGTGAGAGGGAGGTGGCTGGGGTATATGTGTGTGTGAGAGGGAGGTGGCTGGGGTATATGTGTGAGAGGGAGGTGGCTGGGGTTTATGTGTGAGAGGGAGGTGGCTGGGGTATATGTGTGAGAGGGAGGTGTCTGGAGTATATGTGTGAGAGGGAGGTGGCTGGGGTATATGTGTGAGAGGGAGGTGGCTGGGTTATATGTGTGAGAGGGAGGTGGCTGGGGTATATGTGTGAGAGGGAGGTGGCTGGGGTATATGTGTGAGAGGGAGGTGGCTGGGGTATATGTGTGAGAGGGAGGTGGCTGGGGTATATGTGTGAGAGGGAGGTGGCTGGGGTATATGTGTGAGAGGGAGGTAGCTGGGGTATATATGTGTGAGAGGGAGGTAGCTGGGGTATATATGTGTGAGAGGGAGGTGGCTGGGGTATATATGTGTGAGAGGGAGTTGGCTGGGTTATATGTGTGAGAGGGAGGTGGCTGGGGTATGTGTGTGAGAGGGAGGTGGCTGGGGTATGTGTGTGAGAGGGAGGTGGCTGGGGTATATGTGTGAGAGGGAGGTGGCTGGGGTATATGTGTGAGAGGGAGGTGGCTGGGGTATATGTGTGAGAGGGAGGTGGCTGGGGTATATGTGTGAGGTGGAGGTGGCTGGGGTATATGTGTGAGGTGGAGGTGGCTGGGGTATATGTGTGAGAGGGAGGTAGCTGGGGTATATATGTGTGAGAGGGAGGTGGCTGGGGTATTTGTGACTCTGACCAGGACCTACAGTATTCACTCACAAGACAACATAATAAGCATTTCACTACATATTGTCCTACTGTATGTATCATTTTGTATGTGACAAATACAATTTGACTGATTGATTGAAACAGAAAGAGAATGACGACTCAGAGTCAGTATTTGGCAATGTGGTTTTATTGTCATACATGTCACTGATAAAAGCTGGAGGCAGGTAGGAAGAGTCCGTTTCCATTTAGTGTTTTCCAATCACGGTCCTTAAGGCACACAAACAGGCCAGGTTTTAAGGATAGGCATACTTCAGCACATGTGACTAATTAGTACATCGGTTATTTTGTTTTAACCATCTGTGCTGAAGCATGGATATCCTTAAAACATGGACTGCTAGTGCACCTTGAGGGCGGAGGTCAGGAAACACCGCGGTAGACGGAGCAGCTGCTTTGTAAATCGTATTCCCCAAATGGCTTATTAGATTGGTTGCTTTAGGTCCCACCCACTTTCCTGAACCGTTTCCTGTGGATCAGTTTGCTCAGTGTCCCCTGTACTGTAGCGCACACACTTGTACACATAGCTAGTAATCCCTGGTAGTAACATTCTGCACATAGTAACTTCTAGTCATATACTAACTGAATACTCTGCGCGTGCCGCTGCCGCAGGAGAAATCATTCCATGGTCATCGGCCATTTCATTTTACAATCTTTGCGTGGAAGGGCCCTGGTTAATTGGAGCCTTTGTATCTGTGTCTGCCCTTCATAAATAGCCACAAATATATATAATCGCTGTGATAGAAGGATTAGTAGGTAAAGGAACCTGCTCAGTATTTGTGCTCCATGTAAAAGCAGATACCTCCTGCATGGCCACATGGGTTGTTCAGCTGCAGTGACAGGTGCAGGACGCAGCAGTGTGACATCAGCCTGCAGCACTTGGCACCCGTCACTTAGAAGGAGACGGCAGTGTTGGAAGAACTCTGGTGCAGCCCGCATCCAATGCCCCCTTTAGTGGTGAACAGTGATTCCTGCAAGTCCATGCCTCCTTATGTTAAACCACACCCCATCTAAGGGGAGGTGTTGTCCATATCAACCAATCAGGTTTTAGCTATCATTAGTTGTCAGCTGAACTCTTATTGGTGGTTTTATCACACTTTAATTTATTTAATGCATATTGCAGTACAATTGTATATATATATATATATATATATACACTCACAGGCACACATTATGTCGTGGGGCTCATCTATGGCTGAACCTACGCTTATTTGCATTACTTGCCATTTTCATCTGGATTACAGCAATGCATCAAATTCCCATTTCAATTTTAAATCGAAAACCAATAGATATTTATAATTTTATTTCATTTGTTTGTAATTTAGTACATAGACCCCACAGCCTTTAATGTGACAGTTAGGAGGTGATTGGCTATATCTCTTTCCAAAATTTGATACAAACAGTATGCCTCATTATCTGGACAGGAGGCAGGCAATCCAGAGGCGTAACTAGATATTTGTGGGCCCCATAGCAATAGTTTGTAAGGGCCCCTATTTAGCAACTGATAACTGGTGATAAATGTATGTAAAACATATTACTTATACGGTAAAGATGGCCCCCCTTCAGCTCTGGGCCCCATAGCAGCTGCACCCCCTACACTTATGGTAGTTACACCCCTGTATATAACACCTGTGGCAGGGAAGGTGGCCCCTCTCAGCTCTGGGCCCCATAGCAGCTGCACTCCCTGCACCTATGGTAGCTACACCCCTGTATATAACACATGTAACTGTGACAGGGAAGGTGGCCCCTCTCAGCTCTGGGCCCCATAGAAGCTGCACCCCCCGCACCTATGGTAGCTACACCCCTGTATATAACACATGTAACAGTGACAGGGAAGGTGGCCCCTCTCAGCTCTGGGCTCTGCACACCTGTGATCCAGACAGGCTTGTGGGTGGAGTCTCAGCAGTCTGTGCTGAGTCAGCTGTGAGTAAGGTGTTTGGTGAACTCCAGCAGCTGCATCCAGTGTTTGCAGGGGGATTCCCTGCGATTTTCCCCCAGGGGGATGGATCCTCCTGGGGGACATGTCTCCCGGAAGTCCTCACGTGGTTGTGGTACTACAGAATCCAAAGTGAAAATTCCTGGTGCCCAGACAACTAGTGCGGTTGGCCAGTCTGGTGCATCAGGTAGCAACATGAGCAGCTCGAGAGGCAATGACGGCAGTTCCCTCAGCATGGCTTCGGTACAGGTAGAGCCGCAGCAAGCCCTCCCTATGCCACAGGGTGCTCTCCTGTGTGATGGAACACAGGATGGAGCAGAAATGGAAGTGACCTGCTCTGTTGGCAAGGCTCCAGTGGGTCAACTGGAGCCTCAGTCGGATAACCCCAAACTCTCCCTGGATGCTCCCCTGCATGAAGTAATGCAGGGTCGAGTAGCAGCAGCCATTGCTTGTCCAGGGGGGAGTGAAGCGGGGGGGGAGGTGAAGCCTCTAGATGCATTGGAAAATGTACCTACATCCCCAGGTAATACAGAGGATGAAGAAGAGTGTGGTGAGGAGGAGGAGGAGGAAGAGTCCTTTAACAATTTCTCTATAGAGGAAGCCAAGCGCATACAGTCCAGAATTGCAGATAAAAAGAAAAAAAGAAGTACCTGCCGCAAGTGGGAAAGGTCTGTACTGAAAGAGTCAATTGAATCCCTTTCTACCACCCTGGAAAGGGTTAAAGCCAAATTAAAGGAGAAGCGACTGGAGAAGCAGGCAGCAGTGAAGGGGTTACCTGATTGTGATGGAGCTCAGCTGTTAACGAGGCCTGTGGAAATGGCAGAAGCTGCAGGTAGCACACCTGTGTCCCTTTCTGCTGAACTCGAAAGTAAAGCATCAACTGAGAGTGTGTCAGTCCTGGCAGCAGCAGAGGATGCCAGAAAGGTAACATTGTGTAGTATGGATCAGGGTGTCTCTGCTAATAATGATATTCCTACAGCAGCTGGTAATGTGGGCTCTGCAGTAGCTCAGCATGGTAGTGACTTTTGTACATTATCTGTATGGGATGGGTTAACAGACAAGGCTGTGAAGAATGTTTCTAACATTGTACAGACTTCTGCTTCTCACAGTGACTTAGTGCAGCCTTGTAACACTGCACAAGGGATGCCTATCTTGGACAGAAACATTTTATCTGAGGGGGGTAGGGAAGTGATTCAGGCTGTGTATGGCCAGTTGGATGCTCCAGCCAGGTTAAAAGCTGCAGCTGAATTAATCAGCAGTGAGAAAAAGAGACTTGAAGCCAGAAATGTAGTAAATGTGTCTAATGCTGCAAATAATAAGACTGATGAAGTAAATAAGAAAATTGTCCCAGGCACAAGGTCTTATGCTAGTTTGGTAAATATGAATGTACCCCCAACAGCAGTTACTTCTGGCCAAATGACTAAGAGGAGAAATCTTTTGCAATTTAAATGGGCAGGGACAGGTGAAGTCCCAACTAAAGAAGTGTTTTTAGAGATGATTTTCAGCCTGGGCTTCCATGCTTCAGATCTGTATGCCTGTATCCATCCAGTCAAAACACCTGACTTTGATGTAAGTTTCCTTTCCTATCAGGGCTTACAGGCTTTTTGGACAAAGTGGCAGGC
The DNA here is from genome assembly GCF_055691185.1 of Crinia signifera. NCBI lineage: Eukaryota > Metazoa > Chordata > Amphibia > Anura > Myobatrachidae > Crinia > Crinia signifera. The sequence continues at coordinate 2,367,844 of NC_139224.1, read as the reverse complement.
ATGCAGATCCCAGGCACCATATAGTAACTATAGAACTAATTTGGTTACAAAGCAGGATAAGGTTAAAATAACAATATTAGTCAGAAATGAGTCCATTCCTGCCCAGGATATTTTGTTTTGGTTGTCCAGATTCTGCACAGTGCAATCTAATTTAATAAAGGTTGGTTTCACAATGGGAGTCTGGGGAGGTGCGTGGTCGGCTATGGTTCAGTTAAAAAGTACGGATAAAGGTTTCTTGCATATACCATCTGCGGCCTATATTGGCAGAGACCGCGTCCAGTGCTTTTATGCTGGGCAGCCACGCACCTGCTTTAGATGTGGAGACTTCCGCCACTTGAGTAGTGATTGTAATGTCACCAAATGCACACTCTGTGGGAAAATTGGGCACATCTCAAGAGACTGTAATGATGTTAAATGTAACCTTTGTGGGGAGGACGGCCACCCTTACAGTCGATGTCCATGGGCAAGCCATAATATGGAGAGTGAGCGAGAACAGAGGGAGGAAGCTGTCAGGAAAGAGAAGGAGGGTCCAGTCAAAGAAATTGTCTTTGTAGGTGTGAAAACCAGGGCGGCTAATGTTGGGGAAAAGAAAGATAAATTCCAAAAAGAAAATAAAGGGAAGAGGAAAAAGGATGACAGTGAAAAATTAGTCCTCTCTAATAGATTTGATGTCTTTTCTACTGATGAAGAACAGGAGGGGGAGGTTCTAAAAAAGGGTAAAGAGTTAGTTTTTGTCCCCAAGGTTAGTAAGAAGAAAGCAAAGCAGGGTAAGAGAAGGAAACCAGTGGAGAATGAGGAGAGTAGTGGAGAAGAGGGATTAGAGTGGGATCCGGTAGGCACAGAATTAGGGGTTGAGGAGGTAGCTGGAAATTCTGAGATAGATGGTACAGGCTGCCCTACTCAAGAGATGGTAATAGAGGAGACACAACAGGTAGAGGAAGATGAGGAAAAAATTGAAATGGATTCGTCAAATTCAGTAATTGCACCGAGTGGGGTAGCTGCAAAAGACCTATTGAGAGTTCCAGGTTTACCTCCTAGGTCAGAGAGTAAACCACCAGATCCTGGACCCTCACAAAGTAAGGGTGGTCTGACCCAGAAGTCAGGCAGTGATGGCATGCTGGGTGCCATTGGGGAGGGGGAAACCTCTCTCAAAGGGAAAGGTTCTAGAAGATCTAGGTCTTCAAATAGGGTGTCTGGGAAGAATGTAAATGAAAAGTGAGCAAGGTCCTGCTTTTATAACCCAATGAAACATGGATCCCCAACCCATACGATGTGCCACCATTAATGTGGCTTCCGTAGTCTCTGAACGTGCTCGTTTTATGGCCTTTGATTTTTTCAATACGGTTGAGATTGATTTTTTGTTTTTGCAAGAGACCAGAATTAGTAAGTTGAACATCCTCCACAAGGCAAAGAGGGAGTGGAAGCGCGGGCCTTCTTACTGGTCTCTTGCGGCCGAGCCGTACAGTGGGGTGGCAGTGCTTTTTACTGGTATGGTAACCGTGCACAGGGTTATAGAATTACAGGCAGGTAGGTGTATGATTTTAGATGTCAATCTGAGGGGACATGACCTGAGGCTCATTAATATCTATGGACCACAGTCAAAATGGGACAGGAAATGTCTCTTCAGTGAGATAAAACCGTTCCTTTTTACGGCTCAGCAGATTGTCTTTGGTGGTGATTTCAACACCGTTATTAGGCCAAAAGACAGGGGAGGTTCAAAGACAGCCCTGGGCTATGATTCTAATTTTTTAGTTAGCATGGTAAGACAGGCAGGTCTGGTAGATGTGCACGTTCGCCATTCTCCAGACCTCACGGGTTACACTTTCTTTAGTGGTAGTCGTAGGTCTAGAATAGATAGGTTTTTTGTTAAGGAGACTTCGAAAACTTTGCCTCCAGAGGTAAAGCCAGTAGAGTTCTCTGATCACGTTTTTCTCTCTGTCATTTTGAATGCTTCAGAAGCTACTCAAAAGGGGCGGGGCCTATGGCGATTGAATTCTGAGCTCCTAAAAGAGGAAAAGGTTAGACAATCCCTTAGAGACTTCTTTCAATCTCAGGAAACACTTTTGGAGGCTGGATGGAGTAGATCTGAGTGGTGGGAAGAGATTAAAAAGAGAATTCGGAGATTCTTCAAGAGGTTGGTAGCTAAAAAAAACTTGATAAAGAGAAATATCTACCAGAGTTTGAGAAGGAAATTAGATTTCTTGATTTCTGAGGGTGGAGATAGTGGGGAAATCTCCCGAGTGAAGGCTCAGATGAGGGAATATCAGTATAACCGTCTGGATTCTTTGATTTTGGAAAGGGATTTTGGCAAATACCACTCGCCTGATCCTTACCAAAATTGCGGAAGATCAGTCGAGATGAAGGAGGTGAGGGGTCTTTTTGACAAACAGGGTGTTCTTCGTGAGGATAAGGAAGGCATCTTGGGAGTCATTAGATCTTATTACTCCGATCTTTTGTCTGAGCAGCCACTTATCAGAGAGAGGATGGAAACATTTCTGAGGGAGACACCTGGACTTTGTAATCCAGATGCCTCGATTGAAACCTTGGGTAGGAGTGTGACAGCAGAGGAAGTTAAGATGGCGATTGATAAGTTGAGTTGTAAGAAATCCCCAGGCCCAGATGGTTTAACATCTGAGTTTTATAAAGTATTTGCTGACCTCTTGATTCCTCGCCTTGTAGAAGTATATAATGAGTGCCTGGGTGGGGGAATCCTCCCTCCTTCTATGAGGATATCTGCCCTCATATTACTGTCCAAGGGGAAGGACCCATCTCGTATTGAGAACTGGCGCCCCATCGCACTTCTCAATACAGATAGAAAGATTTTGGCAAAAATACTTTTCAACAGGTTGTCAGAATTTTCAGAACACCTGCTTTCCCCATCCCAGCACTGTACTGTGAAGGGTTGAAGCACATTTAGTGCTGTCCTTGGTGTCCGGGAGGCCATAGAACGGTGCCGTGCTGAGAAATGGGGAAAATACTTGCTGGCGTTGGATCAGTCTAAGGCTTTTGACCGAGTAAATCATGAGTACCTATGGGCCCTACTTGAAAGGTATGGTTTTCCAGTCAGGGTGGTCTATTGGCTCAGAACATTATACAGTCAGGCCGAGAGCTTCCCACTTGTAAACGGTTGGGTGGGCCCTGCTTTTGAGGTGAGCTCTGGAGTTCGTCAGGGATGTCCCCTGAGCCCTCTCCTGTATGTATTCGCGATTGACCCCTTCATACGAAGGGTAGAAAACGGTACGGTGGGAGGGGTGCAGCTGGGCCCAGAGTTCCCTTTTAAAGTGGTGGCTTACGCAGATGATGTCACAGTGGTTCTGTCATCAGTGGCAGAGGCACGTGATATGGAAGAGCTCATCTGTGAATACTCTATAGCCTCATGCTCTAGGGTAAACCAAGAGAAGTGTGAAGCTTTCTGGATGGGGGAGGAAGGAGAAGAATTTTCCCTTCCGGACAGCCTCCCCCGGCCCAGTCCTCAGATAAAGATTCTAGGTATTTGTTTTGACCATGGTGATTATGCCACTCTAAATTGGGTGAAGTGTCTGGAGAATGCTGCCAAGAAAGTGGAGTGCTGGAAGAGGTGTAAATTCTCTTTCAGGGAAAGGGTGGACTTGTGCAAAACTTACCTGATCCCGTTATTTCTATATGTCAGCTATGTGTGTTTTTTGCCTCAATCTTTATGGGCCAGGTTGAACTCCTTGTTTTTCCTTTTATTTTGGGGAAACAGGATGAACCTAATCAAGAGAGGTATTACTTACAAGTCGAGGAAAGACGGAGGGGCTGGCATGATCAACCCTGTCGTCTTTTTTGTTACAACCTTTTTAAAACTTAATCTTGGGAGTTTATTGTTAGAAACTCCTCCTCGATGGGTAAGTGGATTTGAAGTCTGGGTGTCCCCCTTCCTCAAACTTTGGTTAGGTGGTGGCCAAGTGAAGAATCTTCAAATTCGGAGAGGGTATCTTCCGATCTACGTTATCCAGAGCTTGAAGGTGACAAAGCGTTGGGGTCTGGAAGTGGGGGAAGTACAAAACCTTTCCAGGAAGGAGTTGGGGGACAGGATTTTGCGAACCCACTTTCATGTTCCGTTGTCACTAAGGGATTGCCCGAGTGATGTCGCTTCAGCTGGATTGGCTCTCATAAATTCAGAGAGAATACCGCCGAAGTTTAGAGACATTGCTTGGCTTTCTTTCCATGGGAAGCTTTACGTGAAGGGGAACATGATGTGGAGAAATGCCAATGATCGTGGTTGTCCACGGGAGGAGTGTCTAGGGGAGGTGGAGACGATGGACCATTTCTTGATCAAGTGCCCCTTTAATGTAAATGTTTACAAGAGAGTTTCAGGAGCTTTGGGTATCCCGTGCCTTTCGGGGCTTAGTTACCCAGAGTGGGCTTATGAAGCATTCAGAAGATATGGTGTATTTAATTTGACCACAATTTATTTAGTCAGTTTAGTAGTTAGATACCACACATGGATGGCACGGTGTCAGGTTTCCCTAAAAGATAAAATCCTTCCTTGTGAAGTGGTGGTGGATTTGATTCTGCACGAGGTGGAGAGGATGATGGATCTAGACCGGAAAAGGGTAGATGCTGTTAGGTGGTCCAATTGGTGGGGCCGCCTGAAACCCCCTTGAGTGGGTGGCAGATATCCTTTTTTCAGGTTTAGCTGGAACTTTCTATCTTTTCACATCCTGTAGATTTTGGTAATAAGGTTTTTTTAATGGAACAGGTTTTGCATAGATCTAAAAAGCCTTGCTCAGTTTTCCTTTGCAATATTGGGATGAAGTAGTTATAAAGTTAATATTCATGTGTATATATTTCTCTATTGATATTTTGCTTATTAGGCAGATGTATCCTTTGATATTGCGGTTTGCATTCATTTATGTTATGTATTAAGATTTCATTTGTAAAATACTATTTATTTATTTATTGTGATATATTGTAAATATTGTAAAATTTGTTGCAAGTTTTAATAAATGGGAGAATTCCCTCTCAGCTCTGGGCCCCATAGAAGCTGCACCCCCCGCACCTATGGTAGCTACACCCCTGTATATAACACATGTAACAGTGACAGGGAAGGTGGCCACTCTCAGCTCTGGGCCCCATAGCAGCTGCACCCCCCGCACCTATGGTAGCTACACCCCTGTATATAACACATGTAACAGTGACAGGGAAGGTGGCCACTCTCAGCTCTGGGCCCCATAGAAGCTGCACCCCCTGCACCTATGGTAGCTACACCCTGTATATAACATGTAACTGTGACAGGGAAGGTGGCCCCTCTCAGCTCTGGGCCCCATAGAAGCTGCACCCCCTGCTCCTATGGTGGTTACACCCTGTATATAACACATGTAACTGTGACAGGGAAGGTGGCCCCTCTCAGCTCTGGCCCCATAGCAGCTGTACTCCCTGCACCTATGGTAGCTACACCCCTGTATATAACACATGTAACAGTGACAGGGAAGGTGGCCCCTCTAAGCTCTGGGCCCCATAGCAGCTGCACCCCCTGCACCTATGGTAGCTACACCCTGTATATAACACATGTAACTGTGTCAGGGAAGGTGGCCCCTCTCAGCTCTGGGCCCCATAGCAGCTGCACTCCCTGCATCTATGGTAGCTACACCCCTGTATATAACACGTAACTGTGACAGGGAAGGTGGCCCCTCTCAGCTCTGGGCCCCATAGAAGCTGCACTCCCTGCACCTATGGTAGTTACACCCCTGTATATAACACATGTAACTGTGACAGGGAAGGTGGCCCCTCTCAGCTCTGGGCCCATAGCAGCTGCACCCCCTGCACCTATGGTAGCTACACCCCTGTATATAACACATGTAACTGTGACAGGGAAGGTGGCCCCTCTCAGCTCTGGGCCCATAGCAGCTGCACCCCTTGCACCTATGGTAGCTACACCCCTGTATATAACACATATAACTGTGACAGGGGAGGTGGCCCCTCTTAGCTCTGGCCCCATAGCAGCTGCACTCCCTGCACCTATGGTAGCTACACCCCTGTATATAACACATGTAACTGTGACAGGGAAGGTGGCCCCTCTCAGCTCTGGGCCCATAGCAGCTGCACCCCCTGCACCTATGGTAGCTACACCCCTGTATATAACACATGTAACTGTGACAGGGAAGGTGGCCCCTCTCAGCTCTGGGCCCCATAGCAGCAGCACTCCCTGCACCTATGGTAGCTACAACCCTGTATATAACACATGTAACTGTGACAGGGAAGGTGGCCCCTCTCAGCTCTGGGCCCCATAGCAGCAGCACTCCCTGCACCTATGGTAGCTACACCCCTGTATATAACACATATAACTGTGACAGGGGAGGTGGCCCCTCTTAGCTCTGGCCCCATAGCAGCTGCACTCCCTGCACCTATGGTAGCTACACCCCTGTATATAACACATGTAACTGTGACAGGGAAGGTGGCCCCTCTCAGCTCTGGGCCCATAGCAGCTGCACCCCCTGCACCTATGGTAGCTACACCCCTGTATATAACACATGTAACTGTGACAGGGAAGGTGGCCCCTCTCAGCTCTGGGCCCCATAGAAGCTGCACCCCCCGCACCTATGGTAGCTACACCCCTGTATATAACACATGTAACAGTGACAGGGAAGGTGGCCCCTCTCAGCTCTGGGCCCCATAGAAGCTGCACCCCCCGCACCTATGGTAGCTACACCCCTGTATATAACACATGTAACAGTGACAGGGAAGGTGGCCACTCTCAGCTCTGGGCCCCATAGCAGCTGCACCCCCCGCACCTATGGTAGCTACACCCCTGTATATAACACATGTAACAGTGACAGGGAAGGTGGCCACTCTCAGCTCTGGGCCCCATAGAAGCTGCACCCCCTGCACCTATGGTAGCTACACCCTGTATATAACATGTAACTGTGACAGGGAAGGTGGCCCCTCTCAGCTCTGGGCCCCATAGAAGCTGCACCCCCTGCTCCTATGGTGGTTACACCCTGTATATAACACATGTAACTGTGACAGGGAAGGTGGCCCCTCTCAGCTCTGGCCCCATAGCAGCTGTACTCCCTGCACCTATGGTAGCTACACCCCTGTATATAACACATGTAACAGTGACAGGGAAGGTGGCCCCTCTAAGCTCTGGGCCCCATAGCAGCTGCACCCCCTGCACCTATGGTAGCTACACCCTGTATATAACACATGTAACTGTGTCAGGGAAGGTGGCCCCTCTCAGCTCTGGGCCCCATAGCAGCTGCACTCCCTGCATCTATGGTAGCTACACCCCTGTATATAACACGTAACTGTGACAGGGAAGGTGGCCCCTCTCAGCTCTGGGCCCCATAGAAGCTGCACTCCCTGCACCTATGGTAGTTACACCCCTGTATATAACACATGTAACTGTGACAGGGAAGGTGGCCCCTCTCAGCTCTGGGCCCATAGCAGCTGCACCCCCTGCACCTATGGTAGCTACACCCCTGTATATAACACATGTAACTGTGACAGGGAAGGTGGCCCCTCTCAGCTCTGGGCCCATAGCAGCTGCACCCCTTGCACCTATGGTAGCTACACCCCTGTATATAACACATATAACTGTGACAGGGGAGGTGGCCCCTCTTAGCTCTGGCCCCATAGCAGCTGCACTCCCTGCACCTATGGTAGCTACACCCCTGTATATAACACATGTAACTGTGACAGGGAAGGTGGCCCCTCTCAGCTCTGGGCCCATAGCAGCTGCACCCCCTGCACCTATGGTAGCTACACCCCTGTATATAACACATGTAACTGTGACAGGGAAGGTGGCCCCTCTCAGCTCTGGGCCCCATAGCAGCAGCACTCCCTGCACCTATGGTAGCTACACCCCTGTATATAACACATGTAACTGTGACAGGGAAGGTGGCCCCTCTCAGCTCTGGGCCCCATAGCAGCAGCACTCCCTGCACCTATGGTAGCTACACCCCTGTATATAACACATATAACTGTGACAGGGGAGGTGGCCCCTCTTAGCTCTGGCCCCATAGAAGCTGCACCCCCCGCACCTATGGTAGCTACACCCCTGTATATAACACATGTAACAGTGACAGGGAAGGTGGCCACTCTCAGCTCTGGGCCCCATAGCAGCTGCACCCCCCGCACCTATGGTAGCTACACCCCTGTATATAACACATGTAACAGTGACAGGGAAGGTGGCCACTCTCAGCTCTGGGCCCCATAGAAGCTGCACCCCCTGCACCTATGGTAGCTACACCCTGTATATAACATGTAACTGTGACAGGGAAGGTGGCCCCTCTCAGCTCTGGGCCCCATAGAAGCTGCACCCCCTGCTCCTATGGTGGTTACACCCTGTATATAACACATGTAACTGTGACAGGGAAGGTGGCCCCTCTCAGCTCTGGCCCCATAGCAGCTGTACTCCCTGCACCTATGGTAGCTACACCCCTGTATATAACACATGTAACAGTGACAGGGAAGGTGGCCCCTCTAAGCTCTGGGCCCCATAGCAGCTGCACCCCCTGCACCTATGGTAGCTACACCCTGTATATAACACATGTAACTGTGTCAGGGAAGGTGGCCCCTCTCAGCTCTGGGCCCCATAGCAGCTGCACTCCCTGCATCTATGGTAGCTACACCCCTGTATATAACACGTAACTGTGACAGGGAAGGTGGCCCCTCTCAGCTCTGGGCCCATAGCAGCTGCACCCCCTGCACCTATGGTAGCTACACCCCTGTATATAACACATGTAACTGTGACAGGGAAGGTGGCCCCTCTCAGCTCTGGGCCCATAGCAGCTGCACCCCTTGCACCTATGGTAGCTACACCCCCGTATATAACACATATAACTGTGACAGGGGAGGTGGCCCCTCTTAGCTCTGGCCCCATAGCAGCTGCACTCCCTGCACCTATGGTAGCTACACCCCTGTATATAACACATGTAACTGTGACAGGGAAGGTGGCCCCTCTCAGCTCTGGCCCCATAGCAGCTGCACTCCTGCACCTATGGTAGCTACACCCCTGTATATAACACATGTAACTGTGACAGGGAAGGTGGCCCCTCTCAGCTCTGGCCCCATAGCAGCTGCACTCCTGCACCTATGGTAGCTACACCCCTGTATATAACACATGTAACTGTGACAGGGAAGGTGGCCCCTCTCAGCTCTGGGCCCCATAGCAGCTGCACTCCCTGCACCTATGGTAACTACACCCATGTATATAACACTTGTAACTGTGACAGGGAAGGTGGCCCCTCTCAGCTCTGGGCCCCATAGCAGCCGCACTCCCTGCACCTATGGTAGTTACACCCCTGTATATAACACATGTAACTGTGACAGGGAAGGTGGCCCCTCTCAGCTCTGGCCCCATAGCAGCTGCACTCCCTGCACCTATGGTAGCTATACCCTGTATATAACACATATAACTGACAGGGGAGGTGGCCCCTCTCAGCTCTGGGCCCCATAGCAGCTGCACTCCCTGCATCTATAGTAGTTACACCCTTGAGGCAATCGTAGGGATCTGTAAACTATAGTAAGGACATGTTCATGTAACTGTCTGTGACATATGGGGGATTTAATTCATACCGCCTGAAGTGTGTGCAAGTGGAGACATTGCCCATAGCAACTAACCAGCTACTATATAATTTTATAGAAAGTACTTGATAAAGTCTAGCAGCTGAATGGTTGCTTGTCCACGTCAACACTCTTTAGAAGCTTTAGTACATTTCCCACACAATCAGACAACTATTTGCCCATTTCTAAATGCGTCTCTAAGCCAAGGGCCAAACTGCTCTTCAGGATCTACCAGCAGCTCCTGATTCCAGACCACCTGTGGATCTGTAGTCGTTTAGTAATGACTGCACCTGTTCACAACTATGGTGGTCTGGAAAACTCGAACTGTTGGTAGATCTCGAGGAACGGTTTGGCCACTCCCACTCTACGGTTTAATTAAATTAAGCCACTCCCATGGGACCAGTGACATCACTGCCTCGTTGAAGTAACTGATCCCTGCTGTGAAAGGCTGTATTCCCAAAATGGCTGCTTCTTCTGAACCAGGCAACAAGCGCAGTAGAAAAGATAAGAAATAGAAGCTGATGGGTTTATTTTCTTTTATCATGTCATTACATATGGTACATGAGTGTATATGTTATTAGGTAGTATTCTTACTTCAGTAATACACATTTCGGAAATGATCTATATATTGTAATTGTTTTATTGATATAAAAAAGTCTCTGCAATAATATTTATTCTCTTCACAATGAAGTTATATAACGCAGCGAGCGCTGATAACAATACATAGTTATGATATCGCTAAGTATTTCATAATGCTGGAGTGATATACAGTACTGCATTTTTGGGGATGTTTTGGTTGGGGGTGCAATACATGGGTGTGGCTAGTAGAAAATGGGTGTGGTTTGTAGTAAATGGGTGTGGCTAGCGTGAATTGTCCCTTCTACATAATGGATCCATAGGAATAAGTCTAGCAAGTCTAACTAATTGTTTAGCATCTATGACCCCTCGCTTCTACTGTATATCCACATGTTCACAGACCTAGTACATTATTATTCAAAGTAATTGAATATATTAGGAGCAATTAGCAAATATTTATTTATTCAGTCTCTTGTATTTATGTTATATTTGCACTTTTTATGTACGTAAATGAAATGTTTGTTAGAATAAAAATGCATATTTGCAATAGACACTATCAAATTATTTGAGTTAATTTGCAGACAGCTGTGATTTCACTCATTTCCTAAACACATATATTGTCATCGTTTTGTAGCAAATCCTATATACAGTATATAGCTGGCTTTTTCCCATGGCTTTGACCACATTCATTTAGTTTAGTAAATCATTTTTCTGTTCCCTCTTAGAGGGGAATTTAATTAGGTGAGCGTTTGGTTCCGCAGGCGAATTCACTGCAAATTTACGTTGAGAATTACAATTGCGATTCAATTCCAAACTCATATCATTTGTCAGAGTAAGTTTGGCTGTTTTTGTCCGCACCCTCCGAGCAAGTGGGCAGGTAACGAGGGAAAATCAATATTTTAAGTTCACAACCCCCTAATGACTAATAAGGCATTTTAAATTAGCTCCATTGTGCCAATAATTAGAAGTAATTTTTGGGGTGAAGAAAATAAATGGCCTCAAATTAACCACAAATTAACTTTTTTTTTGTTAGTTTATATACCTTTAAATGTAATTAAAGTATTTATTTAAATAGAAAATTATTGATTTATGTTTTATAAATTTTTAAGATTTAAAAAAAGTGCCTTCAAATTATACCAATTTGCCATATTTTTTACTATTTTCTTGCAGTATTTCATTATATTCCTTTGTAATTAATAAAAATAAGCTTTTTACATTATTTAACTTTTTGTAAAAAATGCACAAATCAGCCATTTGACACCTTTCTAAAGGTACAGTACAGTATTCTGTATGATTGTGCATAGAAGTTATCACTTTTTTTGGACTAGGAAGGTCTCCCCAATAACTCAATTCACCTTTTGGACATAATTTGCAAAAATAGTGTGAATTATCATCTCTAATTGAATTGTGCGACTCCCAGGTGAGTACATGAAGGTAAATTGTACACATTTATACATAGTAACTTAGGTTGAAACCATACATCATCCCACTGAGTGTGTGAGTTTAACGCCTATTGTCAACTCGCACCTAATTGAATTCCCCTTAATCATTTCATTTTCCCTGAATTTTTGTGTGAAAATGTTTTACAGATGGACTGAGTGACCTTCCAGACTGTGTTTGTGGACTACATCTCCCACGATGCCTTGCAGATGAAGATGGATCTGAGGAGGTCATTCTAGTCTGATCGCTCCTCTGCCAGTTCACACAGGGGAGCGATGTTCTGCTACTGCGCAGGTGCAGGCTCCGTCTGTGAAAGGACGCGGCAACTTGTATAGTCCCCGGGCCCGTTCGCATGGAGCAGAGCGGGTTGTGGGCATGGGGTGGCGGGCACGGATGATGCCCATGGGAACATCCAGCATGAAATAAGTGGGTGTTCCCATGGTAATTCTCCCGTGACATGGGTGCCGGGGGAAGCCAGCTGACATCAGCGGATGTCTGCCCTCTTCCCATACAGGGGTGCCTGTAGTGACTAGATAGTGACTTAGATTTGTGAACGATTTAGAAATCCTTCGATGGTAGGTGTGACCATCGAATGGTTTGTGCCCTGCAGGCAAGCTGCAAATGGATGTATATGCAAAACATCAATTCGCATGCGTGCGGGGAAAAACTGCATGCGTGCAGCGGTCGTGCATTTGTGCGGGTGGTGTTTAGTTGGTGGGTGCCCGACGGGTTCCCGACAGTCGGGATCCCGACAGTCGTTTACCTGACGTCGGGATCCCGACTGTCAAAACGCCGACAGCTGGGTGCCCGACGTAGCGAGCCACTGTGCCCACAGCATGGCGAGTGCAGCGAGCCCGCAAGGGGCTTTTTTGTGCTCGCCATGCTGTCTGACTCCGGGCATTCGGGATCCCGACTGTCGGTGTCCCGTACCACACCCTAGTTGGCTTTGCAGCTGTGCGAGTCAACCAGAATGACTCCGGAGTGTCAGAGCTCTACTAAGTCTGCACGGTGCCCTGGGATCCTTGCTTGGGTTCCCTACCTATAATCTGTTTGTCAAAACCTTCCACATAAAATATCTCTCTCAAGACTTAGTACATAGCCCCTCAGTGTAATGAATGATTTTGCTATGGGCGAGCTCAGAACCTTTTCACCTTCACACTCCAAACATAAAACACAGGATATAAAATAAATGATAAGCTTTATTTTAGTCAAACATTGCCCTTTTGCAGCTAAAAAATGAATTACCTGCAAACTGTATGTATTTGCTCTAAAAAATCTGTGCTACCTGTGACAGTTACAGAACCAATTCCAGTATGAGTTCAGAAATGATATACACACACCAAACGCCATATCTGTCCAAGCGGCTCCTGATTACTGACAACGTGCAACTTGCACCAGTGTAACCAATAACAGCAAATCAGATGTTAACTTCCTTCTATAGAGTAATCTAAGCTAAGATGTCATTGGTTGCTTTAGCTTACAGTGCAAGTGGGCTCTGTGCACCTTGCCAATAAATAAGCCGTAGGCGGAGATTTATCAAACCTTCAAAAAAATGACACATGGAGGTGTTGTCGAATCAGATTTTAAATGTATTTTTAAAGAATTTACTACATTTATGATAACTTCTGACTGGATGCTATAGGCACCATCTCTACATGTCTACTGAAGAAGTTTTGATAGATCCCCCCCTTAAAGAGTGCCTGCGGTTTTCACGCATTGCAGGCAGCCATATTGTGGTCAGGAGCAATACTTAAGAAGAGAGCAGCCTAACTAGGAATCACTGACATTACTGAGGCACTTAATGACTAATATTCACGAGGCCTGACTAATATTCATGAGGCCTGACTAATATTCATGGGAATATCTACAGCAGCCCACAAAATGGCTGCCCACAGGGTGGATGCTCACTTTCTTTGAAAGAAATTACAATCTGTGGCTTTTGTCTTCCTTAGTTCAGGATTCTTTGCATTGTTTTGTTTTGCGTTGATAAGATCATTATTTCATGGACACATAAATCCACTTGTGCTTTAATTAACTGACAAATATGTACCACATTAATGAGACATTAGGCATACTGTAGCAAACCATCCACAGTTTCATAGCATCTCGCACCTGGGCGTGCTGCAAAACACATGGCGCAAATGACCGCAACTGCTATTTTGATTGCCTTAATAAAATGGAAGATTACACATGAACTTTCTTTCTTTTTTTTTTAACAAAAAGTGGAAGAATACATTGAATATTATTTGTGGAGATAAATCTTGTGCAAACTAACGCACGTTTCGCTTACTAAAGTGTTCCCAGAAAGGCAAAGTCATTTGAAGAAAGGCTGAATATTTAGACACCACACCCTACAGCTTTCTTAACTATAAAACAATTATTCTTTTTTCTATTATTTTACAATCTTAAATTTACAAGTCATGGCTGCGGTAGTAATGAATTAAAACCAATTATTATAGTGTTTGTAGAAAAATACAAGTTTTTTTCTAGACTGTTCCTTCTTTCGAAAGTATGTCCGTTTTCTTTTTCATGATTTTTATGTCAGATTACAGATTTGTTGATAGAAGAGATCTATGATGAATTTCGAGACTCCAAGGCATGCTTTGCTACTCACTATTGCCGTAAAAACTTCTAGTTTGTTGACCCAAGTCAAGAAAAACGTACACAGTGACCTGTAAATCACTGTGCATGCCCCTATATAGAGGGAACGAATAGATCACCTGGTTAAATCCATCCTGGACCGGATGGGCTGAAAATACTTGCGGCAAGCCAGGCCACAGAGGTATGATGGCAGTGCTGATTTTGATGGAGAAATGTTATTATATTCAAGGGCTATCACCACTGTTCCCTTGATGCCTCTTACTTGTAAAGATTTCAAATTCACACAAACTTGTGTGCTAACATCCACCGTTATCCCACTGCCATAATAGGGCAACTCTGACACAGATAAGATCATTCCTTCACGGCATCTGTGAGACATCGGTCAGTACCATCACTACATTCTAGCTTGGCTTTCCTGCCTTTCTTGGGCTCTATCCATGAATTGTGTATAACAGTGCCTCCTGGAGCAGGATCTACTTGCAACACTGAAACCACCCGTTTCTTCATTTTGTTCTTCAAGACATTCCGGAACTTCTGTCGAGTGAAGGCATACAAGAGAGGATGAAAGATAGTAGTACCGTAGGCCATGGTAATAAAACAGATTCGTAACTTCACAAGGAGATCACTGGGCCCCACACAAAGAATAAGAAGGTTCACAATGGAAATAGGAGCCCAGCAGAGCAGAAAGGTGGTTATTATGATAAGAGACATCCTAAAGACGCGTTTTTGACGCTCTCTTCGGTCCCGGTGACGTTTCACTGCTCGCCTCAAGGCAATGATGACAGAGACGGAAGCCTGTACCCTCATTGGTGGGTTCTGGATAACTGGTGGTGGGGCCAGTCTTTTGGTCTCCCCCGTTGTGCTTTGGTCTGATGGTTTCCTTTTCTTTCTTTTCTTGGTTTTCCGACGCTGGCTTCTTTTAAAGTGGTTCCCAATCCTGATGTTGAGGGCCTGGAGGATTTTAGTGTAAGTGACAAGCATGACGGCCACAGCTGCGAAGAAGATAGGAATTTGGATGACCAGATGGTAGTACATCCCCAGCTCAGTGTGATACTCATTGACACTCACGCAGAGCAAAGTCCGGTTTTGCCATGTGGCCATATGATCTGGGTCACCAAAAAACTCCACCTCAAAGAAAGGAATGAAGAAAACCATAAGGGAGACAAACCAGACACAGGAGAGTAGTAGCACCATCCTGCTTGGGGTAAGAACCCGGTTAGCGGGCCTCACAGAGATATCGTACCTGTCTAAACTGATCACCAAGACATTGATTGCTGTTGCGATGCTGCTGAAGGTGACACATGCCTCATGGAAGCAGCAGACCAGAGCAATGTTCTGCTCTAATGGAATCAAGATAATGACTATGGTCAGCGGGACACAGATGACGCAGATGATGATATCCAGAACATGGAGGTTCATAGTCACCATGTTGCTCACAGAGTCCACCAGATTGGACTGCATGCAATAGAGCACGAGTACTGTCAAGTTGCTGCTAAAACCCAGCACAATCTCCAACATGAGGAAGCTTGTAAGAGAAACTTGGAAGCCCAGTGGGTACGGGAAGTACCAGCCGGCATCAGTGGTGGATCCATCATTAGTTTCCAAAATGGCGTCATACATATCTGTCTCCTTGGCTGACACCATTCTGTTCTCTGCATAGTCCTAGAAATTAAGAATTTCTTCTGTTTTTCTTCCTGAAATATAAACAAAGAAAACACTTTAGATCATTGCAAATGGTTAAATATATAATTTAAATATATTTATTAAATTGCACCTGAATATTGATCTGATTAATTATTATGTGCTTACTACGTGATAGTTGGAGTGTCTACACACACTAAACAATGTATGGAAGCCAGGGCCAGTAAGATTCATTTCTTTATGTCAATTTTTTTTTTTACTTTTTTTATTCAATCAGCATAGCGACTTTCTTATCATATTAAATTGTATTTTATAATGTTCTGTCTTTGTGTTGCAAAAAGAATTTGTGTCAGATATCCTTGGCATAACAAACCATGGGAGATATTTAAGTCTTCCTACAAGTGTCAACTCTTGAACGTAATTCTAGTTGTGGCAGTGGATTGTTTTCAATAGCGTGTCAGAGAAGTCTTTTTACGTGGAGCAGTTTGTTATTTGATTAGCCTTTCTATCATCACGTCAGCAAACACAAATTACAGTTATTAAATATTCACTTTGATGAACCTATAATGGTACTAAGACAACATGAGGTGGCCATTTTATGTGCTTAATTACTATCTATGGAAATTGCAAGTTATACTCAGTAACTTTTAAAGCCAAAAATAAAAAAAAATTGTTTTTATTGTGGTACCTTAAAAGTATTTAGTCTAACACAGCAACAGAACACACATTTTTTTGGGTGATGCTGCTTAATTGATGGATGGAAATAGTGCTGAGATGATGGGGTTCATCAGCGGCTCCTTATTGGCTGTGGTGATATTAAGCAACCAATAGGTACGTGACAAAGCTATAAAGTTTTAAGGGGCCCTGGAACAAATTATTATAAATGTAGGACTATAATCTAAACATGTATTTGGCAATGGTATAGAATCATTTAGGTTAATCTTTAATATTTTAATTATACCCAGACTTTTTCCCTTTGCCCCAACATTTGTATAAACGGTCATAGGTCAGGATACTAAAGATTCAAAGCTCTGTATGAGTCACAAATCAAAACAAAACGTTATTAGCTTCATTCAAGAGCTACAGATGAGTCACCACTAACCTATTCTTCCACCATGCGGCACTGTGCGCTTTATACCAACTGCATTGCAGCAATGGGTGTGGTGTAACAGATGCTAAATGAAGATATAGGTAGCGGTGGTTGGACAAGGGGTGCTGCAGTCCAGAGTCCGGGTGCCTGCACTAATAATCTTGCAGGCTACAGGTCCAGCACATATGCGCACAAGCAGGATCCATAGTCCTGGAACCTATATAATGAATCTTGCAGGCTACAGGTCCAGCACATATGCGCACAAGCCAAGTCCTGGAAGCTGTATAATGAATGTTGCAGGCTACAGGTCCAGCACATATGCGCACAAGCCGGATCCATAGTCCTGGAAGCTGTATAATGAATCTTGCAGGCTACAGGTCCAGCACATATGCGCACAAGCCAAGTCCTGGAAGCTGTATAATGAATGTTGCAGGCTCCGGGACTGCTGCATGCACACACACCGGTTTATAGGGACTGCAGCAGCCCATAGAAGCCAGCTAGGGCTGACGGTAAGACTAGGGATGGCCATCAGTGCAGACGTCATCAGTAGTTTCCATCGATGGTGATTCTGCACCCAGATATCAATAGTGGTAAACTATTTGATGGATAGTTTTAGCTATCGATGGTCATAAATTATATTTGACTGAATGGCCCGTGGGCCAATCAGAACTCCGGGGCGGGACTTCCGGGTGTCAGAGGTGGAGCTATGCTCCGATTCCCGGCACCTTGGAAAAAAAAAATAGGAAACATTGGTTCTCCTTTGCCATCGATGTAGGGAAACCATCTGGGTCTTCGAAAATCAATGGCAAAAGGGTACTTATTTCCTAGCATGGCACCCACTGTGTTAATTGCGTAGAGGGCTATTCTGCGTAAAAAAATTGCATCGCATGCCATAGTGTGGTGAGTGGACGGGGAATACATGTAAAGTAATCCGTGTCCCCTCGTGGGACTCGATGCACTCGAGGGGATAGTGGGGTAATAAGTGGGGTAATGAAAAAGTCGGAGGACTTTTGGGACATACAATCATATTATTGTATACCTAATGTCATGGCATCGCACAACTTATAAAATCGCATGCGATCACATGCGATTTTGCGGGACATGCGATGCAATGCCATGCGATATAGTTGGGTAAAATAGCCATAGAAAAAATTACATAAAAAAAAAAAATTGAATCACATCGCATGCCGCTATAATGGCCCATGCGATGCGATTTCCTTACGGTGCTGTACGTAGGAAATCTGGGCGCTGTGCTAGGAAACAAGTACCAGCAAAAGTATTCATCAGCGGCCATAAACCATCGATTATTTCAAATCATCAATGGCCGTCCCTAAGTAAGACACTTTGTTAACTGTGGCCCAGTCTGGCAGTCCTGAGGGGTGAAAACACATCCACCGGGGCTGTTAGTCCTGTTTGTGTGTGTGACCAGCAAGTAGCACATCCAATATGAAGCCGCTACCCGTGCCATGGACTCACTTGCTTATTGGGGGCTGTGGATTTCTCGGGGGGGGGGGGGGTGTAACATCTTACTCATCACTCACTGATCTTTCACGTTAATTGTAAACACCTTTAATAGTAAGTAACTGGCTGCGTGGTCGGAGGCGCTCTCTAATCTCTGAGCAGACTGGAAAGACTGGGCGCTCAGTGATAATGTGTGAGCACAGAACCCACCGGGGGCCTGCAGCCGTGCGCCGTCACTAGGTTTCCTCATTAGCAGGAGCTAGTTGGGATTCAGAACACGCCTGGAATACAGCGCTCGGCAGCAATGGCAGATGAATAGCAAAGTGTGTTCCATGGGGGAATATTCCCAGCTCTGACACAGACTGAATCATCTAACTGCAGGTGGTAATGACGGAACATCCGGGGGTGCCGATGGGGATATTAATCTATGGGTCGTGTTCTAGTAACCCCACTTATGGGAAGGGGTACACACCTGGGTACACTCAGGGTCGCATCTCGTATACTGTTTAAGATTTGTTGGCCGTACTATAGAAGCCCATACACTAAGCTATCAGCACAGTGTGTATGGGAGGGGCTCCGTTGTGGAGGGTAACGCCAGCTGTAGAAGGCCAACTCTCATTGGAAGTACAAATGCGATGAGCATTGTCGCCCTATGGGGGAGATGTAATAAGCCTGGAGAAGAGATAAACTGGAGATAAAGTGAAAGGAGATAAAGCACCAGCCATGAACTGTGTTTGAAAATGACAGCTTGGAGCTGATTGGCGGGTGCGTTATCTCTGACCAGGGCAGCCGAGAGGGAGGGGGAGCGGGTACTAATTACCTGGGCCCCGGCTTGCTGGAGGGGCCCGGCAGGGGCCCTGGTCCGACCACTCCCGGACAGCAACAGCAGCACACACTTCTACAGCATGTGCTGTGCTGACAGTAGTCTCAGCAGGAGTGTCTCACTGACAGCTTGAGAGCTCATGCTGAGCCTGCTGTCAGCACAGCACATGCTGTAGGTGTGTGCTGCTGCTGAGTTTAGAGTCTTTAGCGTTTTCTTGGGGGTGTGGCCACACCTCCCACACTTAGGCCACACCCCCAAAGTTTACCGGGGCCCGGCATTCCTCTCGGCTGCCCTGTCTCCGACCACTTTATCGCTTCTCCAGGCTTAATACATCTGCCCCAATATGCGATATGGGTCAACTGGGTGTTCAGAAGAGGATTATTTGGGGAGTATTGTGGGCGTTGCGTCCTATTGTGAGTTATGAGAACGCCATGGGAATGCTTATTTCCGACAGATCTCTTTGGGACAATTTAATAATCTACTGTCTAGAAACGGCCTGACCTAAATTCTGTATTATTGTGCTGCTACAATACCCGGGTGTACAACGTGCTGGAGACGGCAAAGATGGTGATGGGGTTCTGTCAGGACTTCTTCAGCGACCATGACAGATTGCAGCTATAAGCATTGACGAGATTCTAATAGAGACACAGGCATTTCATTGACTCCGTGGTAACAAGCGCAGAGAGGGGAAGACACACTTATCAGTGTCTCCTCTGCTTGTCATGTTGCTATTAATCCTCTGACTGTTTAAATACAGATAAAGCTTGCAGGGCAGAGTAGTCTGCAGAGAACGAACGGTGGGAAGAAATCATCTGCAGATTTCTTTTTTTTTTTAACTAAATTCAAAATTGAATAACCCTCATTCAAAAGTAAAAATAAAAATGAAATACTGTACCAAGAAATAATGCAGTAACATTGGGGATTACATAGCACAATGGTCTCTGATAAAACAAGGAAGCAGGATTCATTGCCATATGTTTCTGAAAGTCTGTCAAACATCTAAAAATAAAAAAATGTATTTATATAGCGCTCTTTGTCCGAGAGGACAGAATAAATATAATACAGTACGGAAACAATAAAGTACATAAAAACTTTTCATAAACGACACTTAAGGGAATTACGGAAATGCTTGAGTAAACAGGAAAGTCTTGAGTCTGTTTTTAAAGGTTGCTAGAGTGGGGACCTCTTGAACTCTGCGGGGAAGCGAGTTCCACAGAGTTGGAGCCGCATGGCTGTCTAAGAATGTATAAATCAGACATGTCCAAACATCCTTGACAAAGGCTTCAAGCCGAAACGCGATGGACCGCAATCACTACAACACCCACAAGGCTAATCGAGTCTCCTCCTCGTGAGTTGAGCGCGCTGACGTCAGTAGTGACGTGCCAGTGACGCCGGGTCCGGCAGACCGGCGCCGCGAGCACGAACACTCAGTCAGCGGGGAAACAGAACACTCAATCGGCGCCAGGCAGACCCGGAAAGGAGCATCATCCATACATGGGAGGCCAACACATCAGCTCTGACCGAGCACTACACGGCGCCGAACCCCACCACAGGAACAGGGTAAGAGGCTAGGAGCGGGATGCCGCAACTAGCACACACTCTTTTCCCTCTTCCAGGACACTGCCCGAGCACCATCTGCACCAGTTACAGCACAGGCAACCATTTAGACTCACACCTAGCTGCACACCATATAGGAGACATAACTCAGGGTTGCCGACCCTCCCGGAATTTCCGGGAGTCTCCCGAAAATCGGGTCCCCCTCCCGGCCCCCCGCTGTCCCCCGGATCGCGGCATTAAAATGCTGCAATCCACGGGTCTCAGAGGAGGGGGCGGAGCTAAAACGGCACAATCGCGTCATTTTAGCCCCGCCCCCTCCACAGAGATCCGTGAATTCGCTGGTTTACCATCATGGGGGCGGGCGGCTTAGTGACGTCACTCTTAAGCCCCGCCCCCCTAAGCGGCTGCTGAAACTCTCCTCTCCGGGCTTCTCCTGGAGAGGAGAATAATAAAGTCGGCAACCCTGATCTAACTACAATATTTACATCTTTCTCTCTCTATATATTACAGGGTCGGATTAACAATGGGGTGGGAGGAGCTTCAGCTCCAGGCCCTCACCTGAAACTAGGCCCACGTCCGACAGCAGACCTTGGCGGGTGCCTTGCGAGTGATTTCAAACAGGTTTCGGTAATCTTAGATGCGTTCACATTGCTGGTTCATCCATTTGCAGCAGATCGAATTGGGATCAAATCGCACCATGTGTACCCACTATAATGTGTATGCATGTAGGGATGAGTAGAGCACAGACGTGTGTATGTGCTTGAGTGTTATTATTTTATATATTACCAGTTATTATATAGCGCACACATATTCCGCAGCGCTGTACAGAGATTATTATCACCAGTTATTATATAGCGCACACATATTCCACAGCACTGTACAGAGACTATTATTACCAGTTATTATATAGCGCACACATATTCCGCAGCGCTGTACAGAGACTATTATTACCAGTTATTATATAGCGCACACATATTCCGCAGCGCTGTACAGACTATTATTTCCAGTTATTATATAGCGCACACATATTCCGCAGCGCTGTACAGAGACTATTATTACCAGTTATTATATAGCGAACACATATTCCGCAGCACTGTACAGAGACTATTATTACCAGTTATTTATATAGTGCACACATATTCCGCAGCGCTGTACAAAGAATATTATTACCAGTTATTTATATAGCGCACACATATTCCACAGCGCTGTACAGAGACTATTATCACCAGTTATTTATATAGCGCACACATATTCCGCAGCGCTGTACAGAGACTATTATTACCAGTTATTATATAGCGCACACATATTCTGCAGCGCTGTACAGAGAATATTATTACCAGTTATTATATAGCGCACACATATTCCGCAGCACTGTACAGAGACTATTATTACCAGTTATTTATATAGTGCACACATATTCCGCAGCGCTGTACAAAGAATATTATTACCAGTTATTTATATAGCGCACACATATTCCACAGCGCTGTACAGAGACTATTATCACCAGTTATTTATATAGCGCACACATATTCCGCAGCGCTGTACAGAGAATATTATTACCAGTTATTATATAGCGCACACATATTCCACAGCGCTGTACAGAGACTATTATTACCAGTTATATTATATAGCGCACACATATTCCGCAGCGCTGTACAGAGTACATTATTACCAGTTATTATATAGCGCACACATATTCCGCAGCGCTGTACAGAGAATATTATTACCAGTTATTATATAGTGCACACATATTCCGCAGCGCTGTACAGAGACTATTATTACCAGTTATTATATAGCGCACACATATTCCGCAGCGCTGTACAGAGAATATTATTACCAGTTATTTATATAGCGCACACATATTCCGCAGCACTGTACAGAGAATATTATTACCAGTTATTTATATAGCGCACACATATTCCGCAGCGCTGTACAGAGATTATTATTACCAGTTATATTATATAGCGCACACATATTCCGCAGCACTGTACAGAGTATATTATTACCAGTTATTATATAGCGCACACATATTCCGCAGCGCTGTACAATGAATATTATTACCAGTTATATTATATAGCGCACACATATTCCGCAGCGCTGTACAGAGTACATTATTACCAGTTATTATATAGCGCACACATATTGCGCAGCGCTGTACAGAGAATATTATTATCAGTTATTATATAGCGCACACATATTCCACAGCGCTGTACAGAGACTATTATTACCAGTTATTATATAGCGCACACATATTCTGCAGTGCTGTAAGAGATTATTATCACCAGTTATTTATATAGCGCACACATATTCCGCAGCGCTGTACAGAGAATATTATTACCAGTTATTATATAGCGCACACATATTCCGCAGCGCTGTACAATGAATATTATTACCAGTTATATTATATAGCGCACACATATTCCGCAGCGCTGTACAGAGTACATTATTACCAGTTATTATATAGCGCACACATATTCCGCAGCGCTGTACAGAGAATATTATTATCAGTTATTATATAGTGCACACATATTGTGCAGCGCTGTACAGAGAATATTATTATCAGTTATTATATAGCGCACACATATTCCGCAGCGCTGTACAGAGAATATTATTATCAGTTATTATATAGCGCACACATATTCCGCAGCGCTGTACAGAGAATATTATTACCAGTTATCATATAACGCACACATATTCCGAAGCGCTGTACAGAGATTATTATTACCAGTTATTTATATAGCGCACACATATTCCACAGCGCTGTACAGAGAATATTATTACCAGTTATTTATATAGCGCACACATATTCCACAGTGCTGTACAGAGAATATTATTACCAGTTATTATATAGTGCACACATATTCCGAAGCGCTGTACAGAGATTATTATTACCAGTTATTATATAGCGCATACATATTCCACAGCGCTGTACAGAGTATAGTTGAACATTCACTTCAGTCCCTGCCCCAGTGGAGCTTACAATCTATATTCCCAGGACCTCAGTGCTGTGAGGCAGTAATGATAACCATTACACCACCCGTACTGCCCCGTGTATATATAACACATGGTGAGGATAGAACCCATGACCTGAGTGCTGTGAGGCAGTAATATAACCATTACACCATCCATGCTGCCCCGTATATATAACACATGGTGGGGATAGAACCCATGACCTCAGCGCTGTGAGGCAGTAATGTAACCATTGCACCATCCGTACTGCCCTGTATATATAACACATGGTGGGAATAGAACCCATGACCTCAGTGCTGTGAGGCAGTAATGCTAACCATTACACCATCCGTACTGCCCCGTATATATATAACACATGGTGGGGATAGAACCCATGACCTCAGCTCTGTGAGGCAGTAATGTAACCATTACACCATCCATACTGCCCCGTATATATAACACATGGTGGGGATAGAACCCAGGACCTCAGTGCTGTGAGGCAGTAATGATAACCATTACACCATCCGTACTGCCCTGTATATATAACACATGGTGGGGATAGAACCCATGACCTCAGCACTGTGAGGCAGTAATGTAACCATTACACCGTCCGTACTGCCCCGTATATATAACACATGGTGGGGATAGAACCCATGACCTCAGCGCTGTGAGGCAGTAATGTAACCATTACACCATCCGTACTGCCCCGTATATATAACACATGGTGGGGATAGAACCCATGACCTCAGTGCTGTGAGGCAGTAATGCTAACCATTACACCATCCATACTGCCCATTTATCTGGGGGTCTAACAATTTCTGGGGTGGGGATAGTTGTGATATTTGGGGGATTATTGTAATGAATTGTTTGTCTGTTTGATGGAGGTTTTGGGGTCTGTGGACAGTCTCAGCAGGGGGAGGTGGGATATTATGTGACATGTGGAGGTTCGTGGTTGTCACAGAAGCATAAAGGTCGGGGGACCACTAGACTGGGGATAACTGAAGTGTAATACAAAGCAACGGCTTCCACACAGGTGCAGTGATGTCGTAACCCTGCCTATTTTGGTGTTGGTTAAACCTATATTTGGTGCCATTCACGTGAGGCCACTTCTGCCTACTGTATGTGGCAAATATACACAATATATCTGTGCCTGCAGTCAGGGAGCAGTATATGCCCCAATTAGGTCCAACCCTGCAGCAGGCCCTCAATGTGGGACGTTTTATAGGTGGTATCAGTAGTATAATAAGTTTATAATGTTGCAGCTTTTAGATTTTACATTTATGTCCAACCACACAAAGGGGCTTTTTCTGGGTCAGACCCAGAAGCAGCTGCATCTATGCTAGTGCCATGGCTGATGTCCTTCCTACTGTCACGCTCTCTGGCTGTGGTGCTAATCCGTTCAGTGCGTACTTTGATCAGGGGTATTGCCAATATATAGTGAAATATACTTCAAAATGGGAATTTCTAGTGGAAGCGTCTTCTAGCTGAAGTTTTTAGGAGTGGTTATCATTCTTTCTGAGAATTTGGTGTGAAAATAGTATACACCCTTATGGCCGATTTCGGTGATCCTGTAAATAACCTAAAAATGTATTACCTAGAAGTATATTTCCATTATTATGGCAATACCCCTGGTGAAGTCCTAGCGGGCGAAACGCGTAGGGTTTATCAATATTTCTTCTCTACATGTTACAGAGTAAGAACATGTTACATCTGTGAGGAATTGCTCAGAAAAGTGGTGGAGATGACCACATTCAATTGTACTCTAATAAAACCAATGTTTTTATTGTTTACATTTTATGTGTCATGTAGACTTATTTCGTCAAGTGAGAACATAGTTTTGACCATATTTATTCTAGAAATCATTAAAACCAATTTATTCATGTATTTCCTTTATTTTCTAACAAATACTTAAATTAAGTTTGTTTTGCATTTTAATCTGCACGTGCTATCAAAAAAAAGCGCTATAAAAATAGAAATGATTATTATTGTGATGATTATTATTATTATTATTATTATCATTATTACTAATTGAGTATATTTCTGTAGATTTTTATAACCAGTAGGTGGCACTGTTGCTACTGCTCCCCACAGCAGGTTTGTCAGGTTATAACCTTGGCTTACAGCTCTCCACAGATGGTAATGTTCTAAAGAAAGCCACCTAAGAGAAACACTAAATATAAATCAAGTATTTATTTTATTAAATAAACCGCAATTTATCATTATAACCAATTTTATATATTATAAAAATAGCAATTTTATGAGGTTTCATACATCACCTGATGCCAGTCCGACATAGCTTAAACTTTTGGCCCCTTATTAATGCTATCCAGAATTTATAAACTACCAGCATGCTCTGCAGCGGCGGTTATATTAAAGCACCGATGCTTTCCGAGCCGGACTAGATTATTATGTCATTGACCTGGGGTCAGCTGACAACTATAAAACGTATGATTTGATTTAAAGCAGATTATTTTCATAGTTGACTCCTGCGTTGTAAAGGGAATCTCTAATGGTCTATTACAGTTTATATTACTTAGGGCCTTATTCAGACCTGATCGCCGGGCTTTATGTGTGTTCGGAGCCCAGCAAGCAGGTTAACGCCACCCCGCTGAATGCACGTCCTCCATGCATTTAAGGTCAACCTAATAAATTAATTTCTCTCCAAACTAATTTTCCTTTGGTGTTATCCAATGGCAATCATCACCCTCCCATTCCAGTTGTCACACCTTGCAACCTGGTCTTCTCACACCACAGTATCATCGTGGATTTCACTAAATTCCCCCCATTCCCTCTTCCCAACTACCATATTCTCTCCTTCAGCCTCTTCCACCCACTGACAGCCTCTCCCACCCACTGTCAGCCTCTCCCACCCACTGACAGCCTCTCCCACCCACTGACAGCCTCTCCTGCCCACTGTCAGCCTCTCCCGCCCACTGTCAGCCTCTCCCACCCACTGTCAGCCTCTCCCACCCACTGTCAGCCTCTCCCACCCACTGTCAGCCTCTCCCGCCCACTGTCAGCCTCTTCCTTGGTCACTTTCACCAAGAATAACTTGGATTTCTTGACTTCTTCTTTCTCTCTGGTCTCTCTTCTCTCACTCATCTCAAACCTCAATTGCCCCATTCAAAATTTAGCACCTCCCGCCCCTCTGCCCCTGACTCTGCTGCCCAAGCTGTTACTCAGACACTGTCGATCTGTGCCCCAACCCTGGCATTCTAAGCTTATGTTCTACCACCTGAATAGCTCATAGTCTCGTGTACCCCTGGATGGCACTGGATGGCAAACGCTTGCTGATTATTCCCAATATCAATTAATAATCTCCTTCTACATCTCTTCCCATGCTAAATAGTCACATTTATGTATCTTTTAATGTCCTCCCAGTCCTACATCCCTCACACTCTGGTGATATGTGTAATGGGATCAAAGGAGAGTGTGAGAGGTTGGTGGTCAAAAGAGGTCTTTGTGGTGAAGCGTGCTAGAGGTCTGGCAGTACAACAGGATCACCTCAATATCCTTCTACTGCAGCTGTAATCCAGGTTGGTCATTGTTGCTAATACCAGGTACAGGTGTTGTTATAAAGGGTGAGCCAGGCGCCACAGTGCACAGTCCTTTATATGGTGCTACAAGGGATCCACAGCGCCTGCAGGGTACAGTATGACCAAAGCAAGAACAATAGAAGAGTACCGGGATTGGTTTCCCTTGTTAGCCACTGCCAGAGATGCCCCAGCAGTGTTGGACTGGGGCATGAAGGGTCCCCTGGGGAAATGCCACAATACAGGCCAATACTTAGAGGTGTCCATACCACCCACGTTTTAGGGTTTGATTTCGGGACTTCTGCGCATGACTTGCCATGTGCTGAAGTTCCAAAGCTCTTCTAAGCTGAGCAACAAGTGACAATGGGGTCTCCCAACTTTGCTGCCCACGTGTGGAGCAGCGGGAGATTCCCAAAGAAAAACACGACTGTCCCGCGAAGGATGGGGCAGCTGGGAGGTATGGATATGCACAGTCTGAAACCTGATCCCAGAAGGAGGTTGTGGGTCCACAGGCAGTGGGGCCTACCAGGGATTTCACATGTACCCCTGTGGGCCAGTCCAGCCCTGGGCCCCAGGGTCTTAGTAGAGCCACTCTGTTTGAGACTAGGGTTGCTCAGAGGTTTGACAGTGTGACTGATGTGACCCTATGTTCCCAGCTTTGTACATAAGCCATGTATGTGGGACGCCGGCAGTCGTGTCTCTGTACACACGATGGCATCATTTGCATACAGGCTCAGTGTCTTACCAGGAGAGAACTACCATAGGATGCAATGCGCTGTGTACCCCCGAATACCCCAATACCTCCCACAGCTGAAGATACAACTCATCAATATCTCTTCCCTTCGCTTTGTGAATCCATTTCCAGCGTAATACCAATGACATCATGCACTGGAGATGGCCAGCATCACGAGATAAGGCTTTATAGAAACATGTCTGCCCCACGGCCCTGTTTGTTGAAGCGAATCATATGTAAGTGGGTTCTCTACGTCTGGAGCAGTCACAATGATAAAGGAAAGGAGGATAAAATCTTCAGAAATCTCTCAGCACTTCCCTGAAGCAATTGGAAGTGACAGCTCAAGTGCCCCGTAGTTCAGTGAAGAGATATATGGGTGGGTGAGGTGGCACATCTGTGGCAAGCACAGCAATCCGCATTAGATCACCAGGACTTACTTTCCTTATGGCATTTAACCCACTTTATGCCAGCAAGAAGCTAAAAAGGAACTAGGAGGAAAATAGGTTTTGCTCTTTTTGTTTGTGTCTAGCCCTATGTCAGCCGTCCGTGGAACTATGGAAACCAGTGATTTCAGGGCCCATGAGAAAGGTGCTTCTCCAGCGGCGAAACGGACGTTGTGCCATCACTATGTTTTAAGCCTGGTGAAGTGATAAAGAGGACGGTGATAACGCACCAGACAATCATCTGTGTTTTAAAATGACAGTTAGCAGTGTATTGGCTGGTGCGTTATCATTTATCACTGAGGGCTGTAGCTTGTGAGACTTGGGGGCACGGCTGTGGGGGGAATGTGGATGGAGATGCAGAGACACACAGAAGGATAAGGCTGGAGAGATGCATTGGGGGCCAATGGTGACATCACAGACCCACCCTAAAAACTACCCAGAAAACACCATGTATACGCCCACAAACGCTGGCTTCCTGCCAATCAAACTCAAACTGGATTGCAACTGTGAAGCGTTTGCATTTTCATTCGCTATTTAAGGCCGCGCAATGAGAACACTATGCGTGCACAGTCATCCGATAGTCACTTGATTTGCATTTTCTCAGATCAGCGATCCTTGCTGAATTAGCCCCTTGATGCAGAGGGATGGGGGCCCTCAAAAATATGAGTGCAAGGGACCCCATGATTTATGATGCTGACCCCGTTTTATAGGCACAGGTACGGGTGTGGTATAGGGGTCCGACCGTCGGGATCCCAGGTACGGGCGTGGTATATAGTTACATAGTTACATAGTAGGTAAGGCTGAAAAAAGACTTGCGTCCATCTAGTTCAACCTGGTATAGATATCCATTGCTGATTTGGTTGGTTCTGGTATTTTACAGACAAATTATATTTCTTATTTGTACCCATGGATGTTTTTCTCCAGTAAATGTTTGTCCAACT
This sequence comes from Crinia signifera, assembly GCF_055691185.1. Classification (NCBI taxonomy): domain Eukaryota; kingdom Metazoa; phylum Chordata; class Amphibia; order Anura; family Myobatrachidae; genus Crinia; species Crinia signifera. The sequence continues at coordinate 2,338,528 of NC_139224.1, read as the reverse complement.
TTGCCTTGAACGCATTTAATGAGCCAGCCGTTACCACCTCTCTGGGAAGAGAGTTCCAGAGTTTGACTGTTCTGACCGTAAAGAAATTCTTACTACTAGCTGAATTAAATCTTTTTTCTTCTAATCTATACTCATGCCCTCGCGTCCTAGATTCCTTTCTAGTAGAAAATAGGGTGTGTGACAGTTCCTTATATTGGCCCTTGATATACTTGTACATGTTGAGCATGTCCCCCCTTAAACGTCTCTTTTCTAATGTAAATAGTCCCAAATTGCTTAATCTCTCCCCGTAGCTTAAATTCTCCATTCCCCTAATAAGCTTTGTTGCTCGCCTTTGGACTTTTTCTAATTCTATGATGTCCTTTTTATAGTGTGGGGCCCAGAACTGTACTCCGTACTCTAGGTGAGGTCTCACCAATGCTTTATATAGTGGCATAATTACCCTTGAGTCCCTAGTTTCCATTCCCCTCTTAATACATGCCAGAATTTTGTTGGCCTTTTTTGTAGCTACATTACAATGGGCACTACATCCTAGATTGCTGTCTATTTGGACTCCTAGATCCTTTTCAAGTATGGAATTACCCAGTTCCTCTCCGCTAAGGTTGTAACTTGCACACTGGTTGTGTCTCCCAAGGTGCATAACCTTACATTTATCTACATTGAACCTCATCTTCCATTTTTTTGCCCACTCATCTAGAATTGCAAGATCATTTTGAAGCATGGTGACCGTCGGGATCCCAGGTACGGGCGTGGTATAGGCGTCCGACAGTCGGGATCCCAGGTACGGGCGTGGTATAGGCGTCCGACAGTCGGGATCCCAGGTACGGGTGTGGTATAGGCGTCCGACAGTCGGGATCCCAGGTACGGGCGTGGTATAGGCGTCCGACAGTCGGGATCCCAGGTACGGGTGTGGTATAGGGGTCCTACAGTCGGGATCCCAGGTACGGGCGTGGTATAGGCGTCCGACAGACGGGATCCCAGGTACGGGTGTGGTATAGGCGTCCGACAGTCGGGATCCCAGGTACGGGTGTGGTATAGGGGTCCTACAGTCGGGATCCCAGGTACGGGTGTGGTATAGGCGTCCGACAGTCGGGATCCCAGGTACGGGTGTGGTATAGGGGTCCTACAGTCGGGATCCCAGGTACGGGCGTGGTATAGGCGTCCGACAGACGGGATCCCAGGTACGGGTGTGGTATAGGCGTCCGACAGTCGGGATCCCAGGTACGGGTGTGGTATAGGGGTCCTACAGTCGGGATCCCAGGTACGGACGTGGTATAGGGGTCCGATAAACGGAATCCCAGGTACGGGTGTGGTATAGGCGTCCGTCAGTCGGGATCCCAGGTACGGGCGTGGTATAGGCGTCCGACAGACGGGATCCCAGGTACGGGTGTGGTATAGGCGTCCGACAGTCGGGATCCCAGGTACGGGTGTGGTATAGGGGTCCGGCAGTCGGGATCCCAGGTACGGGTGTGGTATAGGCGTCCGTCAGTCGGGATCCCAGGTACGGGTGTGGTATAGACGTCCGACAGTCGGGATCCCAGGTACGGGTGTGGTATAGGGGTCCGACAGACGGGATCCCAGGTACGGGTGTGGTATAGGCGTCCGACAGCCGGGATCCCAGGTACGGGTGTGGTATAGGGGTCCGACAGACGGGATCCCAGGTACGGGTGTGGTATAGGGGTCCGACAGTCAGGATCCCAGGTACGGGTGTGGTATAGGGGTCCGACAGTCGGGATCCCAGGTACGGGTGTGGTATAGGGGTCGGACAGTCGGGATCCCAGGTATGGGTGTGGTATAGGGGTCCGACAGTCGGGATCCCAGGTACGGGTGTGGTATAGGGGTCCGACAGTCGGGATCCCAGGTATGGGTGTGGTATAGGGGTCGGACAGTCGGGATCGCAGGTACGGGTGTGGTATAGGCGTCCGACAGTCGGGATCCCAGGTACGGGTGTGGTATAGGCGTCCGACAGTCGGGATCCCAGGTACGGGTGTGGTATAGGCGTCCGACAGTCGGGATCCCAGGTACGGGTGTGGTATAGGCGTCCGACAGTCGGGATCCCAGGTACGGGTGTGGTATAGGGGTCAGACAGTCGGGATCCCAGGTACGGGTGTGGTATAGGGGTACGACAGATGGGATCCCAGGTACGGGCGTGGTATAGGCGTCCGACCGTCGGGATCCCAGGTACGGGCGTGGTATAGGCGTCCGACAGACGGGATCCCAGGTACGGGTGTGGTATAGGCGTCCGACAGTCGGGATCCCAGGTACGGGTGTGGTATAGGCGTCCGACCGTCGGGATCCCAGGTACGGGTGTGGTATAGGGGTCCGACAGTCGGGATCCCAGGTACGGGTGTGGTATAGGCGTCCGACAGTCAGGATCCCAGGTACGGGTGTGGTATAGGGGTCCGACAGTCGGGATCCCAGGTACGGGTGTGGTATAGGGGTCCGACAGACGGGATCCCAGGTACGGGTGTGGTATAGGCGTCCGACAGTCGGGATCCCAGGTACGGGTGTGGTATAGGCGTCCGACAGTCGGGATCCCAGGTACGGGTGTGGTATAGGCGTCCGACAGTCGGGATCCCAGGTACGGGTGTGGTATAGGCGTCCGACAGTCGGGATCCCAGGTACGGGTGTGGTATAGGGGTCCGACAGTCGGGATCCCAGGTACGGGTGTGGTATAGGGGTCCGACAGTCGGGATCCCAGGTACGGGTGTGGTATAGGCGTCCGACAGTCGGGATCCCAGGTACGGGTGTGGTATAGGCGTCCGACAGTCGGGATCCCAGGTACGGGTGTGGTATAGGGGTCCGACAGACGGGATCCCAGGTACGGGTGTGGTATAGGCGTCCGACAGTCGGGATCCCAGGTACGGGTGTGGTATAGGCGTCCGACAGTCGGGATCCCAGGTACGGGTGTGGTATAGGCGTCCGACAGTCGGGATCCCAGGTACGGGTGTGGTATAGGCGTCCGACAGTCGGGATCCCAGGTACGGGTGTGGTATAGGGGTCCGACAGACGGGATCCCAGGTACGGGTGTGGTATAGGCGTCCGACCGTCGGGATCCCAGGTACGGGTGTGGTATAGGGGTCCGACAGTCGGGATCCCAGGTACGGGTGTGGTATAGGCGTCCGACAGTCGGGATCCCAGGTACGGGTGTGGTATAGGGGTCCGACAGTCGGGATCCCAGGTACGGGTGTGGTATAGGGGTCCGACAGTCGGGATCCCAGGTACGGGTGTGGTATAGGCGTCCGACAGACGGGATCCCAGGTACGGGCGTGGTATAGGCGTCCGACAGCCGGGATCCCAGGTACGGGCGTGGTATAGGCGTCCGACAGTCGGGATCCCAGGTACGGGTGTGGTATAGGCGTCCGACAGTCGGGATCCCAGGTACGGGTGTGGTATAGAGGTCCGGCAGTCGGGAACCCAGGTACGGGTGTGGTATAGGGGTCCGACAGTCGGGATCCCAGGTACGGGTGTGGTATAGGTGTCTGACAGTCGGGATCCCAGGTACGGGTGTGGTATAGGGGTCCGGCAGTCGGGATCCCAGGTACGGGTGTGGTATAGGTGTCTGACAGTCGGGATCCCAGGTACGGGTGTGGTATAGGCGTCCGACAGTCAGGATCCCAGGTACGGGTGTGGTATAGGGGTCCGACAGTCGGGATCCCAGGTACGGGCGTGGTATAGGGGTCCGGCAGTCGGGAACCCAGGTACGGGTGTGGTATAGGGTCCGACAGTCGGGATCCCAGGTACGGGTGTGGTATAGGTGTCTGACAGTCAGGATCCCAGGTACGGGTGTGGTATAGGGGTCCGGCAGTCGGGATCCCAGGTATGGGTGTGGTATAGGCGTCCGACAGTCGGGATCCCAGGTACGGGTGTGGTATAGGGGTCCGACCGTCGGGATCCCAGGTACGGGTGTGGTATAGGCGTCCGGCAGTCAGGAACCCAGGTACGGGTGTGGTATAGGGTCCGACAGTCGGGATCCCAGGTACGGGTGTGGTATAGGTGTCTGACAGTCGGGATCCCAGGTACGGGTGTGGTATAGGGGTCCGGCAGTCGGGATCCCAGGTACGGGTGTGGTATAGGCGTCCGACAGTCGGGATCCCAGGTACGGGTGTGGTATAGGGGTCCGACAGTCGGGATCCCAGGTACGGGTGTGGTATAGGGGTCCGACAGTCGGGATCCCAGGTACGGGTGTGGTATAGGCGTCCGACAGTCGGGATCCCAGGTACGGGTGTGGTATAGGCGTCCGACAGTCGGGATCCCAGGTACGGGTGTGGTATAGGCGTCCGACAGTCGGGATCCCAGGTACGGGTGTGGTATAGGGGTCCGACAGACGGGATCCCAGGTACGGGTGTGGTATAGGGGTCCGACAGACGGGATCCCAGGTACACACCATGGTTCATGTTTTCCAGTATGGAGTTTTAGGCTTTGCTGATCCTCCATTATGAGAGGCTCGTGGGAGATATTCAGCTGCAGATAATGTTTGAGACTTTCCAATAGTCACATTTTTCGCTCCAAATGTCAGAGAGATACAGACTCTAGAAAACGATATAAATATCTCTCAGGACGTCTCCGATACTAGACCGATATACAGGGAAACAGGCGCACGTTGGGCTCCTAATTCTCGGGTTTGTTACACGTAGGGGGAAATTACTAAGACGTCTAGTCTACTTCACATGTGATGTTGCTAAGGGCAACCAATCAGATCCTGTCTACTATGTTCTAGAGCAGCGGTGGCCAACCCGCGGCTCGCGAGCCGCATGCGGCTCGCCGAGCTGTAAACTGCGGCTCCAGCCTCCCGTCTGCAAAGCGGGGTTTTGAATTTGGTGCCAATTCGGCTGCCAAATTCAAAACGCCGCATCGGCGGCCAATAGGAAACGACCGCGGCGAGCCATCAGCGCTCGCCGCGCCGTTTCCGCCCTGCCCCCGGCGTCTGACATCAGACGCCAGCGGGAGGGCGAAAAGTCTTCTCCACGCCGGCGGAGCGCAGGAGCGCTCCTGAAGCCGCGAGAAGCCGCCGGAGGATGGCGCAGAAGACGGCGGCGGGGAGAAGAGTTCCGGCGCCGCTGAAGAGGCCAGAAGACGCCGGGATCAAGACAGAAGATCTCCGGCGCCTTCTGCAAGAAAAAAGAAGATGGCTCCCGGAGAGGCCAGCGGGGGTGGGAAGCAAAAGAGCTGATGAAGCTCCCCCCAGCGGCCTCTCCCAACACCAGGTAGGGGTCTTTGGCCTCCTACCCTCCATCCACCCTAGACCACCGGGTGTCGGGCACTAGGCCCGTGGGCAAATTCAGGCCCTTCTGGCCTGTGTGCGCATTAGTCGGGCCCTCTTGGCCCGTGGCTCATTTATTTGTTGGGCCCTCCTGGCCCTCTAGGTGGGCCCTTTAGTTAGGAAGCTGGGCCCTCTAGCATAGGTGTTGCACTGTGGGCAACACCTGTGCTGGAGGGCCCAGCTTCCTAACTGTGGGGTCATATGATGTTTGGCACTGTGGGGGGGCATGTGATGTTTGGCACTTTGAGGGGCATGTGATGTTTGGCACTTTGCGGGGCATGTGATGTTTGGCACTTTAAGGGGCATGTGATGTTTGGCACTGTGGGGGGCATTTGATGTTTGGCAATGTGGGGGGCATGTGATGTTTGGCACTGTGGGGGGCATGTGATGTTTGGCACTGTGGGGGGCATGTGATGTTTGGCACTGTGGGGGGCATGTGATGTTTGGCACTGTGGGGGGCATGTGATGTTTGGCACTGTGGGGGGCATGTGATGTTTGGCACTGTGGGGGGCATGTGATGTTTGGCACTGTGGTGGGCATATCTGGCACTGGGGGCATAAAGTTTTGTCATGTGGCCACTCTTCTTGTGTCATATGGCCACGCCCCTGACCACTCCCCCGATCACGCCCCTTTTTGGCGCGCGCGCATGACGTTGGCTCTTTGGCTTGACAACTGATATTTTTCGGCTCTTTACCTCTGACCGGTTGGCCACCCCTGTTCTAGAGGGTGCTAAATAAGAAGTAGCTTCTGATTGGTTTCCCACAGCAACATCACATGTAAAGTAGAATACACATCTTAGTAAATTGCCCCCGTGGCGTTTCATGTGAACATTTTGCATATACGCACTATGGGCCTGCTGCAGACCCCATTCCGATGGGAGCAGGGGAACATCCAGCATTTCATGGGAACACAGATGGGCCGATGCCTGCTTGGACCCCGTATTCGGCTGAAATAAACGTCAGTTTTAACAAATCATTTGATGGTTCGGACGCATCGCTAGGCGGTCGCTAGGCAACAGATATACGCTGCTTAGTGAGGTGGTCTGAATCAGGCCCTTTGTGTCTGGCAACAGATATACGCTGCTTAGTGAGGTGGTCTGAATCAGGCCCTTTGTGTCTGGCAACAGATATACGCTGCTTAGTGAGGTGGTCTGAATCAGGCCCTTTGTGTCTGGCCACAGATATACGCTGCTTAGTGAGGTGGTCTGAATCAGGCCCGTTGTGTCTGGCCACGTTAGAGGGGGTACTCCCAGCTGCTATTCCTGCATAGTCCACCTGAAATGTCCCAATAACACCAAGGGGTCATTTACTAAAATGTGAGCTCTATTGAAGAGGGGTTGTTGCCCGTAGCAACCAGTCAGATTCTACTTCTTATTTATTTAGCGCCTTCTAGAAGATAATAGATGGAATCTGATTGGTTGCTATGGGCAACCTCCCATCTTTGTAAATGCATCAGGTAATACCCGGCGGTGACTTTTGTACAAATAGTTCTCTGTTTAGTTGATACACGTGCAGCGCACAATGCTCATGTTACTGCCTCACACAGACCCCGCCACCTCCTTACTTTGGGGAGGACGGATCTACTTTCATCTCCGGATTCGCTGTTCGCTGTCCTATGTTCTCAGTGACTTGTCCCTGGCAGCAATTATTACACTCAGACTCTTTTAGACCTGACTACCCTGAGGGTAATGAGATGGGACCCCGCGTATAAGGCGCCCAAGGGATTATATTGGTTACCCTTTGTTGTTACCTTTACAATAACTTCCTAGAAATAATTCACGCGGACACCTTATCTAAAAATAAGACTCAGACAACCATGGCATAAGTTTAAAATGGTCAAGTTATTTATTTAGGTGGTATGACCCTTGTTAGTCTATCAAAGGGATGGCCAAGACAGCACTTGAGACCAGCACCAGTTAGAGGTGTATGTCAATGGCAGCGACTGCCTCGCTCCAATCTAACAAACACACCCCTTACGTAAGGTACAGCCTGCACCGTGACGGCTCCCCGCCCCCTCTAAGGTAAGGCGCGGACACCTCAAGGAAGTGCCCACCGTCCCCGCTCATTTCGGGACTCGCCCACCGTCCTGGCAAGGGGGGGGTAATACCGCACAGTGACCACCTGACACCTCACCCGACTGCTGGTCGAGAGCGCCTTCTCGCCGCTTTTTAAACTAAATTAAATTTAACCGAATTGTTTGGACAGCCCGAAGGCAATGAGCACCAGAGAGAGGAAAGAAAAGAAGGGAGGGAGGGTGGGAATCCGGATTCCAAGAGGAAGTTCCTCCCCCTAAGCTGGACCCTATATACCCCACTTAAGCTACCACCCCTCTGGGTGCTGATTGGCCCATAAGCACCACATGCTAACCTGTCTAAGAATTACACACTGCTCTGATGCTGCTTGTGTATCTGCGTTTAACCCCTAAATCCCCGGGCTCTTAACTACACTCTGGCTTATGCAGCCTTCGTTTTGCCTAAGGCGTCCAAGGGATTATATTGGTTACCCTTTGTTGTTACCTTTACAATAACTTCCTAGAAATAATTCACGCGGACACCTTATCTAAAAATAAGACTCAGACAACCATGGCATAAGTTTAAAATGGTCAAGTTATTTATTTAGGTGGTATGACCCTTGTTAGTCTATCAAAGGGATGGCCAAGACAGCACTTGAGACCAGCACCAGTCAGAGGTGTATGTCAATGGCAGCGACTGCCTCGCTCCAATCTAACAAACACACCCCTTACGTAAGGTACAGCCTGCACCGTGACGGCTCCCCGCCCCCTCTAAGGTAAGGCGCGGACACCTCAAGGAAGTGCCCACCGTCCCCGCTCATTTCGGGACTCGCCCACCGTCCTGGCAAGGGGGGGGTAATACCGCACGGTGACCACCTGACACCTCACCCGACTGCTGGTCGAGAGCGCCTTCTCGCCACTGCCAAGGCTCCCCAGACCTAACAAGGTCGCCCGGGACCAGGCCCGCCACCCCTAAACTAGACCTAATGCCTTCCTATTGCCGAGTCACGCCAGAAAAGATGTCACCCAGGAAAATTTCCATGCCCGCGTCAGACAGGTGGACCCCGTCTGACCTATAAAGGTGGGCCGACTCCCTAACTATCGTGGGGTGCCGTACTGCCCTACCCCCCATGGCGCTCACCCTCCTGGAAACCGCGTGGTTCACCTTTCGCCTTGCCCTATCTATGGCAACTGCATTCCTGCAGCCCCGCCACTGAAGCCGGGGGACGATATCAGACCACACTAACCGCACACCTGGCCAAAGGGCCGCAATGCGCTCCAGGTCCGCAGTTATGCTACACATGAGTGAGAGCCCCGTATTTTTAACCAGGTCGTTGCCCCCTAGATGTATAATCAATGTGTTGGGGGGACCTGAACTGCGGGCCTTGGAAACCAGCAGGCTATAAAGCCCACCCCACTGAAGTCCCCTAACCCCAAACCACTGCACTGAGTCAGCTCGTAGCAAGCCTAACGCTCTGGAGGCCATGGGATGCCTGGCCGCCCAAAAAATATATGAGTGGCCCACTACCCAAACTCTCCCCTGATGTGATGAGGAAAGGGAAAAGGCTGAAAGAGAAAAAACCTAACGTTAACATCAATATATTATACACTGTAACACAACCAGAATACAGTAAACAGCCCAAGTGAAGGTGAAAAACTTAAAAAACCTCCGGTGAACTTTGGTGACAGCCGAATTGAATTAGTTCTATCTCGGAGGAAAAAGTAAAAAATTCACTCCACACCGTCGATTCCCGAACGCTAGCCGTTCCAGAACCGATTGTAAACTTACTTTTTTGGGCTGGCGCAACAGGCGCATTCTACAACTTATCTACTTTATCTAATTTATCTAATCTTATATATTTCCTATAAGCCGATGACTTCCACCTCCCTACCTTCTGTATGGCAGAGTGTGGAAGCCCCGCCGCCGCTGCGCATGTTGCGGCCCCTATGCGAAAGGAGTGTGTCCCATAATCCTGAGCCCTCAAGCCCATGCCGGTCAAGCACCTTCTAAACACAGCCCCGAACTGAAAACGGGTGAGGGGCACACCATCTGTGTGCACCAAAAACTGCATGGCTCCAACCGGCCTAAGAGACATGTAGTCCCTGCATAATGCTACAGGACAAATGGCTTGGTTCACACTGGATCGCAGGGTGGCCCAACTACCCTTTCCCAACTGGTCTGTTTTGGATCTCTGTATCCTGCACAGGACGTGGTCCTCATGGAGAACCACGTCCTCCGACCTAAGACCAGACTGGGCCTTCTTGCTCGCAGCTACCAGTTCCCCAATCCTGAATGCCCCGAAAAAGGCGAATGCAAAGGCCACCTTCAGGAGCGCAGCCTCAAAGGGGTTATCAGCCACCTTATCCAGATTTGCTACTAGCTCCCCTAGCATGCGCTCGTCTATAGGCCGCCGAGTGTCAGGAGGCACTGGCCGCTGCTTAGCCCAGCCCCTCAAAGCCTTACTTAATACAAAAGAGGCTGTGGGATCTTGCTCCCCTCTCAGCCTGCTGTGGAAAGCTATACCAGCCAAAGCCGCCGTCATAGCCGACTTTGATCTGCCTCTTACATAATGGCCCCATACGAACGCGAGTAACCGGTCCTCGACCGACTTACCGCTAGTGTCAGGCGCAGACTGAAACTCTTCCCAATCCCTCCAGGCCGCCTCGTAAGCCCTGCGGGTTGAGGGCGCCAGTGACAGCAGTGCCAAACCCTTCATGCCGATTCTATGATCTGCCATACAAGATTTGGACACCTAAGCCCCAGGGGTGACGCTTCAGGAGCAAGCTCCCGAAACTTAGTAAACTGAAACCTAGACAGGGCGTCAGCGATAGTGTTTTCTATGCCTGGGACATGTCTAGCCCTAAAATGTATATTGTACTTCAGACAATGAAGCACCAGGTAACGCAGCAACCTGAGGGCCTCTGGGGAAGCCGCCCTCTGATTGTTAATTGCGTGTACCACCCCCAGGTTGTCACACCAGAACACTATGTTCCGATTCGCCAATTCCGTTGCCCACAGCTGCACTGATACTATGATGGGGAACAGTTCCAGCAGCAAAAGATTGACCGTGAAACCCCTGTCAATCCAAGACTGTGGCCACCGTGAGACGCACCATTCCCCTTGGAAATAAGCCCCAAATCCCGTGGAGCCAGCCGCATCAGTGAAGAGCTGCAGTTCCTTGCTGGATTCTGGCTCCGTGGGCCATATAAGCTCCCTATTAAATTGCCCCAGGAATGTGGACCACACTTCCATGTCGTCTCGCATCTCCCGTGACAGCCTGACCGTGTGGTGGGGGTCCCGAACCCCCGCCGTGGCCCTCTCGAGCTTGCGGCAGAATACCCGCCCCATGGGAATGATGCGGCAAGCAAAATTAAAGGACCCCAGCAGGGACTGCAATAGTCTCAGCTGTATCCTCTTCTTCTGCAAGCACTCAACTATTAGCCCTTGAAGCTTTGTCACCTTATCCTCGGGCAAGCGGCAGCACCCCGCGGCCGAGTCTATTTCTATGCCAAGGTAAGACAGGACCCTGGTGGGTCCCTCCGTCTTATCCGCAGCTATAGGGACCCCCAGCTCCTCTAGCAGGGAAACCGCCCGGGACAATATATGGGCGCACGTGCCGTCGTCTCCTGGTCCCACAAAGAGAAAGTCATCCAGGTAGTGGGCTACGCCCGCACAGCCTGTACTGCTCTGTATGCACCAGTGCAGGAACGTGCTGAATTTCTCGAAGTAAGAGCAGGAGACAGAACAGCCCATCGGTAAGCACTTGTCTATGTAACAGCCTCCATCTAGCCTAAAACCCATGAACCTGAAGGACTTAGGGTGTAATGGGAGGAGCCTAAACGCGGATTCAATATCCAGTTTGGCCATAAGTGCTCCATGGCCGAAACCCCGGACTATGCCCAGCACCTCGTCAAATAGCTGGTACTGCACACTACAGAACTCATCCGGGATGGCGTCGTTTATGGACGCGCCGTGGGGGTGTGACAGGTGCTGAATCAACCTGTATTTACCCGGGGTCTTCTTAGGGACCACCCCGAGAGGGGAAAAACACGTCAGGGAGGGGGTTCCCTTGGAAGGGGCCCGCCATCCTGCCCAGGGCTACTTCAGCCTGGACCTTCTGGCGGACCACATCTGGAAAATCCCTGGCCGACTTGAGGTTCCTAATGCAGGAAACTCTGATTCCGTCAGGGATGGGGAGGGGGAAACCAAAACTAAACCCGTCCAACAAAAACCGAGCGTCAGCCCTGTTAGGGTACGCCATTAACCTACGGGCCAGGGCGTCTACCACAATTGGGGAAGGGGCCTTACTTTCCGCCAGTGCCGGCGTCCCCGTGATCCCCACCTTTGGCTGCTGACCTGCAGGATTTGGAGGGGTGCCCCGCCCCCCCGCAGTTACTGCAGTCGTGACGGAAGCGGCACTTGGCGCCCCTGTCACATTTGCCCTCGTTGTACGCAAAGCACTTCCCTTTGCCGCCGGCTTTGGACCCGGGTTTGGCCGCAGGAAATGGCTTCCTACCCGATGTATCTGAGCTATGCTGCCCTTTGCCTATGACCTCGAGCCATATCTCCACGTGCTTGCAGCCCATGGGCATGACCCTTGACCCGGCGTGGGCGAGGCGGAACTTCTCATCGTAGTTCCGCCACGCCTGCCCCTTATAATCCGTGTACGTCTCGTTCACAAGGAACAGGTAGCGTAAGACGTTCACGTGCTCCCCGGGCCTTGTGCTCAGGTAACAAGAGGAGAATATTAAAAAGCCCTTCAGCCAATTGTGGAAGCCTTTAAAGGCCGCCTCGCTACCACTTCCCGCTTTCTTGGCTGCCTCAAAGTCTTTTTTCATGTCGACTGTCAGTGTAAAGAAGTCGACAAACTTTCCCCTTTTTATTTTGTCCTTTACACCCTTACGCAGGCCCCCTGGCCATGGCGGTGTTGGTGCAATGGACCATATCGCCCGCTGTGGCAGCTACTTCAGGATCCGCCTCTTTCCTAGCCCGCCACCCACTTTCTTCGCAACCGCGCGTGCAACCATTTTAGCAAACTTGCGCGGGCGCTTGGGGGACCCAGACTCGTCACTACTGGCTGAGGAGTGAGAGGAAGAGGATGCACACTCTGAAGTATTGTCATTCTCACCATCTCCAGAAGCTTCGCCTTGGACCACGGGATCCGCCCGTGCTGTGGCCCCTGTCCCTGCGGAAGTGGATGCTTCTGCCCTCGACGTGGATGCAGGGGTCTCGGTCGACCTGGGGGCCGGAGCCAGGACCCTGGGTATGGCTGGAGCCGTCACCGGTGTTGGCGGTCTGGATTCCGGGACCCTCCTGGACCTTTCTGCGTCCTCTTCCTGGGACGATCCCCCGAACATGCCACTCCTGCCTCCGACAGAGGATACCTCGGGAGATAAAGGTGCAGTGTTAGGACCATATCCTGAGCCCGTCACCCTTACTGACCCTCCCGCTGCTGTACCAGAGCTCCCCAGGCCCCCAGTCGCATAAACCTGGTTGACCTGTTGAGCCTGGGCATACATGTTGGGGTGCGTGTAAGCCGCCCCCTGAAAAACCTGCTGCGGCACCCCCGGGCCCTGCGGTTGTGGTGCACCGGCACCCTGCCATGCCCCCCCGAAATACCCCCCGGGAAACCCTCCACCTGTCCCCGCTGCTTGGGGAAAGTACGGGAAAGGGGGCTGCTGGGTCCCTGTGTAGGGCCCGTATTGTGGGTTGGGCATGGGGTACCCCGGGTAACCCCCCGCATTCTGACCGGGAAAAGCCCACTGCTGCTGCTGCTGCACGGGGGGTTGCATGTATGCCTGCTGACCCGCACCAAAACCCGCGTGGCCAAACCCCTGGTGTCCCCCCTGCCCCGCCGGGGCCCCGGCGAAGCCCTGAGGGGCCGCAGGGAATGGCTGCTGGCCTTGATGCCATTGCTGCTGCGGGGCCTGCCAACCCTGGAAGGGGGGGGGCACCGCCATCCATCCGGCCGCCGACGAAAGCGTCCCCACGGCCACCGTCCCAGCCCAAGGGGATGAGAGAGCCCCTCCCCGGGGCTATGAAGTTTGTCAGGGAAGCCAGAGGGCCCTGACCCGCACCACGCTGCCCGCCTGCATTCATCCGCAGAGGGCTCCATGTGGGGCCCCCTGTTATGACCTGCAGAGGACTCCCTGGACCCTGCGCTAATGGGGTGCTAGTCCGGGGGGGCACCCCCCCATCCCCCCCGCTGAGTGACACCCCCCCACCACTCACCCCGCTGCCTGAGGCGCGCGGGGTGCCCGTAGGGGTCTGCATACCCTGCGCTGGCGTTAAAACGCCAGCAGATGGCGCCAGAGCACTGTCCCCAGCAGCGCTACTCGCTGCTGGGTGCCCACCATGTGCTGCTGGCGCAGCGCTCTCCCCGCTCACAGCAGAGCCCTGCTGAGCCGGGGAAACGCTTCCCTGCGGTGGGGACACATGTCCCCCAGAGGCAGAATGTGCAGGAGACGGCGCGCTCACCCGCGATGACGCGGTCGCGGCCGTCCTGCTGCCTCCCCTGCCTCCCCCGCGCGCTGGTACAGTCGCCAGCGGGCGGGCTGCGTCTGCCAACCACCTAGATGGTGGAGCAGATCTCTTGGGGCGGCCGGACATAATTGCAGCTGCGCGAATGACAACAGGCCTAAAAAACAAGGTAAAATGTACTTAGCTTCGCGTACTGCACTGTGTGAATCCGGATTCCAAGAGGAAGTTCCTCCCCCTAAGCTGGACCCTATATACCCCACTTAAGCTACCACCCCTCTGGGTGCTGATTGGCCCATAAGCACCACATGCTAACCTGTCTAAGAATTACACACTGCTCTGATGCTGCTTGTGTATCTGCGTTTAACCCCTAAATCCCCGGGCTCTTAACTACACTCTGGCTTATGCAGCCTTCGTTTTGCCTAAATGGCTTTGTGTCTTGGTGAGTGTTGGTATTACAGGACTTTCGGCTATTGGAAGCTATCCTGTGGCCAGCGTACAGGAGACACCAGCGACAGCCATCTCTGGGGATCTGTCCCGGCATCCTGGATGAGACACTTCACTGAGACTGGGCGGAAGCTCCATATTAAGGGACCGATTCTAGATCACACGGAGTGATCCGAATTCTGCGCCTGCCCCGATGGTTGGGTTTGTGCATGCGCATTTCTGTGCGTGTGGAAACCCCTGACTGTAAACGGGCGTGGCGAGTTGCTCATTCGCAGGGCAGTGCCATACCTCCCAACAGTCCCGAAAACCGCGGGAATGTCCCAGTTTTCTGGGACATTCCCGCGTCCCTCCCGCGGCCGGCAGTGTCCTGCAGCTGGGCTGTTGGGAGTCCCCACTGTCGGCTGGGGGCATGGCTAGAGGCTCACAAAGCCTCTGGGTCATGCCCCCATAGCGTCAAAACGGGACCGTGGCCTCGTGGGAGAGCCGCATGTATAAGCCACACCCTTAATTAGGCCACACCCCCAGCATTTTTTTCGGCGCGCATCCCTCTGTCCCGCATCCGTCTCCCTGAAAGTTGTGAGGTATGCAGTGCACCGAGGGGAGGGACTGGGGAGGAGGAGGCGCGGGGCCATGGGAGTGGCCAGCGGTTTATGGATATGGGGGCGGGCAGCTGAAGTCACATGATGTCAGGCACCCACCCTGTTTTCATTCCAGTGGCCGCAAATATAGTCTCCACTGACTTATATTTGTGGCAGACAGGAGCAATCATTCCACGGCCGGCGACCATAGAATGTTGTGTCCTGCAGCAGTGGCATGCGAGGGGATATGTCTTCGTAATGGGTGCAAGGGTAAACGGCAGGGGGGGGGCATTTGTGCAGACAGCATTACATGACTTGCTACCACACCCTAAAGGCATCAGACCTGTTACATGTTAATTCCACTTCACTTTCCTCCTGAAAAATGCCCGGGTGACCTCCATCTTTACTCAGACACGGTTAGTATAATGGTTAGCTCTGAGGTCATGGGTTCAATTCCTGGCCATGGCAAATCTGTGTAAAGTTTGTATGTTTTCCCTGTGTTGGCATGGGTCTTCTCCAGATGCTACCGTTTTCTCCTACACCCCAAAAACATATGGGGTGGTCATAATAATGTATTCCCCAAGAAGGTCCCCAAGATTACTGATATTTTGGGTAGGCACAAAGAGCGGAAGAGTGTGTGTGGGGGGTGGGGGGCTTCCTAGTTATGGGTCAGATGGAATCCTAGGTCTGTAAAGAGGGGTCGGTGCCAATGGGATGTGCATGTTTTAGCCACGCCCCTTTCCAGCTTAAATACTGCACTAATAGTACTATAGTTAAAGACTTACAGTGTTGCTAGCGGCAACAGCCGTTGTGGAGTATTCCAGTTGAGATATTGCCACATTAGGAGACTGGATAGTTGAGGCAGCCCCCAAACCATCCTTTACCCCCTGCAAGCGCAGGATCCTGCCCCCTTTCTGAACCTGAGCACCCTGCACGAATAAGGGCTCCATAAAGACCCAGAAACTCTGTATTAATCTGTCAAAATGTTGTCTCATAATTTGGTTATTAAAGGCAGAGGCCCAGATGCACTAAGATTAAAAATTGATAAAATGGAGAGTGATAAACAGCCAGCCAATCAGCTCCTGCCTGACATGTTCCAAACACAGCCTGTGACATGGCAGGTAGGAGCTGATTGGCTGAATTTATCACTCTCCATTTTATCACTTTTGAAGCTTTGTGCATCTAGCCCACAATCTTTGGCTGCAATTAGAATTTGTTCGATTTGTGGGATCCCAGAGGTAATTTGCCCGGCCCTCTTCCCATAAGCCCTCTGTGTCGGGGAAGGGGAACATAGGGAAAGCAATCGCAGGTGGTTAAATGGCAAATGAATGAAGGAGGTTATTTCATATTGACGTATACATCCGACACAGCTATATATGAGAAATAACATCCAGTCAGACCGGCACAAGCCATCGATTCACAGAGTGACACACATTCAGCACACTTCAAAGGCCTCATTTATAAAGTTATATTTTCCTCAGTGCGCATTTGGTGAGAGTGCTGCTGTTATTCCCTGTGTCCAATACTTCCAGCAGAGATGATTGGCTGTAAGTACCGACCACGGGAATCTTAGTGACAATGACGTAGAACTTACCATCATTATCCGGTGCATCTCCAGTCCTGGAACAATCAACATGTATATAATCCATATACTGATCACCGACAGGAGGACAATGCTGGATCCACTACCACGTGTATATAATCCATACACTGATCACCGACAGGAGGACAATGCTGGATCCACTACCTCGTGCTCATTTCTATGTGTCATCTGCTTGTTCTCCCATTGGGGCCCATTTACTAAGGGTTCGCAGATACAATGGATCACATTGCAATATGCCGTCCTATAGGCGAAATTTATATTGCTGCAGATGCAGGGACCTCTCCCTGCGATGCTCTCAGCCAGGTGTCGGGGAGGCTGAGCATGCGCGGTTAGCGATGACCCTCATTTCCCCGCCGGCAACTGATTTTGTCAAAATAGGTATAAAAAGCAAACATTTTTTTTCTTCATCATAATGACCTGTAATGTTTACATTATATAGAAAATAGTGTAGGAATGTGTCCGCACAGAAAGAGTGCCGCATCTTAAATATAATCTTTTTTCACAAAACATTTTGAATTTGAATTTAGATAACAAATGTGAGCGCCGCAGGCATTTTTAGCGGATATTTTGCAAATCTCTCACAGAAATATTGTCAATCAAAGGGTTAAGCACATTTAATATTTAATCTAATCATCTGTGCTTAAGGAATTGGTATGGAATCCCGATGCCGGAATCCTGACTACCGAAATCCCGACAAGGGGGGGACGTGGATCGCCCCCCTTGGGGGCTTGCTGCGCTCGGCACACTAATTTATTCTCCCTCTATGGGTGTAGTGGGCACCCACAGAGGGACAAAGTGCCGGGATTCCGACCGCCGGGAAAGTGATTGCATCCCGTGCATGGATATTTTAAAACGTGGACTATTGCTGTATAGCAAAACCCTGATGTAGCAGATACACAGCCACTGTATTTGATTTACCCAAGACAAGTAATTAGTATATAGGTACCTACCCGTAATGCAGGCAGGGGTGCTACAATTTAATGAGCCACTGGCTCCTCCCCACCCCCGTCCGCAGCATATATTGTCAGCAGGAACAACTGAGGAGTAAAATGCTGCAAGTGAGCAGAACCTCGGCCGATGGGATTAGTTACCCAGAACTTTGGAGAGGAATCCTTTGTACGAAGCCCACCCGAAAGAATGGGCCGATAATATGCTGTACAATCACAGTGGATGTACCCGATTCGTTCTGATTGGGAACCGTGTCTCTTCCTCAGCTGATTTCCAAGGTCTAGCCTGGCACACGGGGTGAATACCTCACAGCCGTGCCAGCCTCGGCTCTCAGTGAACAGTACAGAATATAGGTCATCTGATTGCACCAGCCTTCCAGCTGTTCTCTGTCTACAATCTCAAGAACAAGTCAGGACATTTGACAAACTCATTCTGCTCGACCTGCTTCTGTTCATCTTCCCTCTACCTCAGAGCGGTTCAATGCATTTCAGTGGGTGACGAGAATGAAACATTTCAGTGGTCTGGTTTTAGAGATGGGAACAATGCTGCTATACAGACGGATATACACGTTCTTCTCACAGCCTGCTACTTTTCTGTGTAAACGTGCCAGGCGCTAGGACCCAGGAAGGCCTGTCCCCCATTCTGAGGTTCCGCTGCACTATGTGATTGGAACTACAGTATATTTAGTGTAGTGTACTGTGCGCAATAGAGACATGATGGAGACACAGGTGCAGAGAGAGTCCAGTAATCACCAGCACTCTGCAGCACTCCCTGCAAGCAGCATACACTCATCGGCTGTTACGCCACTTCGCATCACCAGTGTGTATACAACAGTGAGTACGGATACTTCAATAAACCAACACTACTGGTTAAGCAACGGAACTTCATAGTTTGAGTCATCTGCTGTGTGCACCTCTGCAAAAACAACACCCACACACATATCACCCCCAACATTTTGGGACATGACCAGATGCCAGCTGCCCACCCAATTCCCTGGATTTCTACACGCATATGAACGGTCTGGACCACCCTTACATATGCGTGCACCTTCACCATCATTCAATGGTCGGCGACCATCGAAAGATGGGGGAGGTTCCCTCTGGCATGCAAATGGTTGTTTATGTAAATCATCCATCTGCATTCTGGCCGAGCGAACCTGGCGTGCGAAGGGGGGTGGGTGTGCCACCATTTGCAGGGCGGGTTCTGGTTGACTCGCAAGGGGTGCGAATTCGCGCCCGAGCGAGTCAACCAGAATAAGGGCCATTATGTAGCTGTTACATTTTTGCGAAAATTTGAGATCGATACATTTACACTGAATCATCAGCGCCATTCCCAGCACTGGTGATAAAACAGAATGATCCCTCTGGCTACCTGCATGTCGTGTGGCCATTTACATGGACTGACGTGTAAAACACAACAGATGAACAATCCCTGACATGTATCAGTGACTTCTCTTTACCAAGTACAGGAGCTGTTACTAACTGCTCTGGGGATCATCTACATTTGGATATAAGTCATTGTAAAATATTCCTCTCAGATGTAGCAGTACACACCCACGCTTCTAGGTGCCACGTTCACAATCTCTCCATATATGGAACTAAACACGCCCTTTGGGTGGAGCATGACACGCCCCCTCAATGGGGAGCTGTGCAAAATTATACTACCAACTATAATCTCCCTGAAACTAGTTTTCAAAAGTAGGCAAGTATGAATGCTGGGTCCCTGCCCCCGCCGATATCGCTGGGTTCACACATCGCGTATTAGCATATGCAGACAGTAATTGTTCTTCATTATCTGTCTGTTTTGTATGCAAAGAAACAATTTCTGATTCTGATTTGGAGCCTGGATTAGGGATGACCTAAATTTCCCTGACATACAAAGGACACAAGACGTGTTTGAGTTTGGTGCATTGTACAGTCTGCACCCCCACCCTCCCTTATCCCCCCACCTCACTCACACACACACACACACACACACACACACACACACACTGTCAGCTCACTTAGGACTCCGGGAAAACCTGCATGGCTCTGCCAGTGTCCTCTGTGGGCAGCGGGCGGATTACTGCGTTTTTTCATCCTAGATTTGTTCCGCACAAAACATCCCCCGCATGAGAAAGTCAATTTCAAGAGGTGTTCAGTGTCGCCCTGCTGGTTGAAGCCTTCTTGAGGGAGAAGAGATTGGAAAGGAGGATAGGACAGCAAATTAATCTGGAAACTCTGAAACATATTACACTTTGGGCCTAATTCGAGTTTGTAAGGAATTGCTCTCTGTAGGAGACAGACACCTCCTGCATACACTTGCAAAACCCTCAGACACGGCCAGTGGTGGCTCCAGAGATGGGGTTCCAGCGCAGTTTAAATGTTAAACAGCGAAGTTGCACCAACCACCACCAACTGCCATTACAAACTGACTCACAGACAGTTGGTGTGGCTACCCTATTTGAATTTTTAACTGTACTGCAGCCCCCCTCTGGATCCACCACTGGCTGTGTCTGAGGATCACCATCGCGCCCAACAGTTTTTGGGCACCTGTCACCCTGTCTCCCCCTCCCCTGAAACTTACATAGGCTGGCCATAGGATCTGGGGACCCAGTTCTAGTACTTAGGCGTCCAGACTTTGGACCTGTCACATTTACAAAATGAGGCTCTTTTAGCTGGTCCTGGTTTGAGAAATATGGGGGAAAATAGTGCTGGGGTCCAACCATATATCAAAAACCATCACTGGGCTCTTGGATGGGTACTGATTCCAAAAATACAGGGGGACAAAAAAAGCAGGGGTCCCCTGTTTTTTGGAACCAGTGCCGGGCTCCAATAGCCAACAGGGGGATGCCACAGCTGGGGGAGACTTTGTATATAAACTCCACCCAGCCTAAACATCACCCCATGGCTGGTCATCCCTGGCCGGGGTCCCCCAGGCTTTCACCATTCAGGGCTGAAGCCCATGGCTATCCCCGGCACCCCTAGGCGGTGGGTGCCAGGTTGATATTTTGTATAAAAATAAAAGAATAAAAAGAACTAACATTGGGTTCTGCTGTGGAAGTCCCAACAAGTCTCCCCCTCCTGCAGGGATTTGGGGAACCACAAGTCCCAGCATGCAAGGCATTAAAGGAGCCACTGAGACTTTTAGTTCCACAGAATGACCAATGTTAAAATAAAAACACACAGACACATTGAAAATTTTAAAAAATCGCACCTCATTATATCCTGCAATCAGTACCAACCAATCATCTACCAACCGGGTGCCGGACGGCTCCCCGACAGTCATTTCTCCGAAGTCAGAATCCCGACTGCTCCCTCGTGGGGGTCCACGACCCCCATAGAGGGAGAATAAAATAGGTTGCGAGCGCAGCTCGCCACCGTGCCCGCAGCGTGGCGAGCGCAGCGTGGCGAGCGCAGAGTGGCGAGCGCAGCGAGCCCGCAAGGGGCTTCATTGCGCTTCCCACGCTGTGCAGTCGGGATTCCGACGTCTGACTAATGACTGTCGGAATCCCGACTGTCGGGCTACTATACCACACCCCTACCAACCAATCAGCTTCTGGCACGTTACATGCTGCATATGAAAAATATTCAGCCTGTAACGTGCCAGAAGCTGATTGGTTGGTACTTTATCTCTTTCTGTTTTACCTCTCTCCATGCTTTGGTGATGTTCCACTGCTGGTACCCAGAACATCTATTATCCTCCCTTAAACGTCTTACCTAATCTGTCCTTCTGTGGGTGTCACACTACCATATTACTGTGCTGGATCGTCACACTACCATATTACTGTGCTGGATCGTCACACTACCATATTACTGTGATGGATCGTCGCACTACCATATTACTGTGCTGGATCGTCGCACTACCATATTACTGTGCTGGATCGTCGCACTACCATATTACTGTGCTGGATCGTCACACTACCATATTACTGTGCTGGATCGTCACACTACCATATTACTGTGCTGGATCGTCACACTACCATATTACTGTGATGGATCGTCGCACTACCATATTACTGTGCTGAATCGTCGCACTACTATATTACTGTGCTGGATCGTCACACTACCATATTACTGTGCTGGATCGTCACACTACCATATTACTGTGCTGGATCGTCACACTACCATATTACTGTGATGGATCGTCGCACTACCATATTACTGTGCTGGATTGTCACACTACCATATTACTGTGCTGGATCGTCGTACTACCATATTACTGTGCTGGATCGTCACACTACCATATTACTGTGGTGGATCGTCGCACTACCATATTACTGTGCTGGATCGTCACACTACCATATTACTCTGCTGGATCGTCACACTGCCATATTACTGTGATGGATCGTCGCATTACCATATTACTGTGATGGATCGTCACACTACCATATTACTGTGCTGAATCGTCGCACTACTATATTACTGTGATGGATCGTCTCACTACCATATTACTGTGCTGGATCGTCACACTACCATATTACTGTGCTGGATCGTCGCACTACCATATTACTGTGCTGGATCGTCGCACTACCATATTACTGTGCTGGATCGTCGCACTACCATATTACTGTGCTGGATCGTCACACTACCATATTACTGTGATGGATCGTCGGACTACCATATTACTGTGATGGATCGTCGGACTACCATATTACTGTGCTGGATCGTCACACTACCATATTACTGTGCTGGATAGTCACACTACCATATTACTGTGCTGGATCGTCACACTACCATATTACTGTACTGGATCGTCGCACTACCATATTACTATGCTGGATCATCGCACTACCATATTACTGTGCTGGATCGTCGCACTACCATATTACTGTGCTGGATCATCACACTACCATATTACTGTGATGGATCGTCACACTACCATATTACTGTGATGGATCGTCACACTACCATATTACTGTGATGGATCGTCGCACTACCATATTACTGTGCTGGATCGTCGCACTGCCATATTACTGTGCTGGATCGTCACACTACCATATTACTGTGCTGGATTGTTACACTACCATATTACTGTGCTGGATCGTCGCACTACCATATTACTGTGCTGGATCGTCGCACTACCATATTACTGTGCTGGATCGTCACACTACCATATTACTGTGGTGGATCGTCGCACTACCATATTACTGTGCTGGATCGTCACACTACCATATTACTCTGCTGGATCGTCACACTACCATATTACTCTGCTGGATCGTCACACTACCATATTACTGTGCTGGATCGTCGCATTACCATATTACTGTGCTGGATCGTTGCACTACCATATTACTGTGATGGATCGTCACACTACAATATTACTGTGCTGGATTGTCACACTACCATATTACTGTGATGGATCGTCGCACTACCGTATTACTGTGCTGGATCGTCACACTACCATATTACTGTGCTGGATCGTCGGACTACCATATTACTGTGATGGATCGTCGCACTACCATATTACTGTGCTGGATCGGCGCACTACCATATTACTGTGATGGATCGTCACACTACCGTATTACTGTGCTGGATCGTCACACTACCATATTACTGTGCTGGATCGTCGCACTACCATATTACTTTGATGAATCGTCACACTACCATATTACTGTGCTGGATCGTCGCACTACCATATTACTGTGATGGATCATCACACTACCATATTACTGTGATGGATCGCCGCACTACCATATTACTGTGCTGGATCGTCGCATTACCATATTACTGTGCTGGATCGTTGCACTACCATATTACTGTGATGGATCGTCGCACTACCATATTACTGTGATGGATCGTCACACTACAATATTACTGTGCTGGATCGTCACACTACCATATTACTGTGATGGATCGTCGCACTACCGTATTACTGTGCTGGATCGTCGCACTACCGTATTACTGTGCTGGATCGTCACACTACCATATTACTGTGCTGGATCGTCACACTACCATATTACTGTGCTGGATCGTCACACTACCACATTACTGTGCTGGATCGTCACACTACCATATTACTGTGATGGATCGTCGCACTACCATATTACTGTGCTGGATCGTCACACTACCATATTACTGTGCTGGATTGTCACACTACCATATTACTGTGCTGGATCGTCGCACTACCATATTACTGTGCTGGATCGTCACACTACCATATTACTGTGGTGGATCGTCGCACTACCATATTACTGTGCTGGATCGTCACACTACCATATTACTCTGCTGGATCGTCACACTACCATATTACTGTGATGGATCGTCGCACTACCATATTACTGTGATGGATCGTCACACTACCATATTACTGTGCTGAATCGTCGCACTACTATATTACTGTGATGGATCGTCTCACTACCATATTACTGTGCTGGATCGTCACACTACCATATTACTGTGCTGGATCGTCGCACTACCATATTACTGTGCTGGATCGTCGCACTACCATATTACTGTGATGGATCGTCACACTACCATATTACTGTGCTGGATCGTCACACTACCATATTACTGTGCTGGATCGTCGGACTACCATATTACTGTGATGGATCGTCGAACTACCATATTACTGTGCTGGATCGTCACACTACCATATTACTGTGCTGGATAGTCACACTACCATATTACTGTGCTGGATAGTCACACTACCATATTACTGTGCTGGATCGTCACACTACCATATTACTGTGCTGGATCGTCGCACTACCATATTACTGTGCTGGATCATCGCACTACCATATTACTGTGCTGGATCGTCGCACTACCATATTACTGTGCTGGATCGTCACACTACCATATTACTGTGATGGATCGTCACACTACCATATTACTGTGATGGATCGTCGCACTACCATATTACTGTGATGGATCGTCGCACTACCATATTACTGTGCTGGATCGTCGCACTACCATATTACTGTGCTGGATCGTCACACTACCATATTACTGTGCTGGATTGTCACACTACCATATTACTGTGCTGGATCGTCGCACTACCATATTACTGTGCTTGATCGTCGCACTACCATATTACTGTGCTGGATCGTCACACTACCATATTACTGTGGTGGATCGTCGCACTACCATATTACTGTGCTGGATCGTCACACTACCATATTACTCTGCTGGATCGTCACACTACCATATTACTGTGCTGGATCGTCGCATTACCATATTACTGTGCTGGATCGTTGCACTACCATATTACTGTGATGGATAGTCGCACTACCATATTACTGTGATGGATCGTCACACTACAATATTACTGTGCTGGATCGTCACACTACCATATTACTGTGATGGATCGTCGCACTACCGTATTACTGTGCTGGATCATCACACTACCATATTACTGTGCTGGATCGTAGGACTACCATATTACTGTGATGGATCGTCGCACTACCATATTACTGTGCTGGATCGGCGCACTACCATATTACTGTGATGGATCGTCACACTACCGTATTACTGTGCTGGATCGTCGCACTACCATATTACTTTGATGAATCGTCACACTACCATATTACTGTGCTGGATCGTCGCACTACCATATTACTGTGATGGATCATCACACTACCATATTACTGTGATGGATCGCCGCACTACCATATTACTGTGCTGGATCATCGCATTACCATATTACTGTGCTGGATCGTTGCACTACCATATTACTGTGATGGATAGTCGCACTACCATATTACTGTGATGGATCGTCACACTATAATATTACTGTGCTGGATCGTCACACTACCATATTACTGTGATGGATCGTCGCACTACCGTATTACTGTGCTGGATCGTCACACTACCATATTACTGTGCTGGATCGTCGCACTACCATATTACTGTGATGGATCATCACACTACCATATTACTGTGATGGATGGTCGCACTACAATATTACTACATCACAATAAGTTCTGCTTTCAAGTGGAAACGTTCTTTAAAGGCTTTTAATAAAGGACATTACCTTTGTAAATTGGACCAGAATAGGAACCTAAAGCCACGACTCAACCTCCGTACTCAGCGTCGGGTGGTGTGCATCGCGGGTGTACCATGATGCTGTGCGTTGAGCTATCGTACTGAGCGGAGCTTTGCCTATTGTTTATAGACAAGGCCCCATGATCTAGTA
>NC_139224.1:2274464-2312892 GCF_055691185.1 Crinia signifera | reverse complement strand
TATGGTCACCCAAAGGGCCTCAGTTTTTTCTTCAATGTTTTGTATTAAAGTAGCATTTATGTTTTTCTTTACATACATTGCTACCCCTCCTCCGATTCTTCCCATTCTGTCCTTCCTAAGTAAATTGTATCCTGGTATAGCTACGTCCCAGCCATGGTTCTCATTCCACCATGTCTCTGTGATAGCCACAATGTCTAGGTCAGCCCTTGTCATTATTGCAATTAGTTCAGGAATTTTGTCTCCTAGGCTTCTAGCGTTTGCACACATAGTTTTAAAATTTTTGTGCATCTGTTATTCCTAGCCATGTTCATACAGTACAAAATCGAAATCTAAAGTTGAAATTACCTGTTTGATGATGTTGTTCAATGTCTAGAAGGTACAAGATACATAATTGCCAGAATCTGATTGGTTTCCACCATGTTCAATTGTCCTCTCTGGACCCTAAGTATTAACACTTATGTAATATCAGTAACCAGGGCTGTCACCAGGAATATTGGGGCCCGGTACTGATTTCCAGTCTGGGCCCCCCCCCCCCGCGCCGGGCACGGGGGATGAGCTGTCAGTGCACGGACCCCCACCCCCCTCACCACCTCCCCCCTTCCTTCACTTTCCGCCCGACTCAGCAGGTCCCAAAGCACAGCCTGGCTTCTTTAATGCAGCGTGCCAGCGGCCAATTAAAATGCAGCACCAGCGGGTGAGCCAATTCCCCAGGTCTAGCAGCTGCTCTGGCATTGAAGAAGCCAGGCTGTGCTTCGGGACTTGCTGAGGACCGAGCATAGCGCAGGCAGCACACAGCGGAGGGTTGCTGTGGGCAAAATGAGCTGCCCAGGCCCTTCCAGAGGCCGGGGCCCGGGACAGCCATACCCACAGCACCCCCCTGTCGGCCGCCCTGTCAGTAACAATACAATCCCTACTGTCAAAGATTTATCATTGGGGCTAGGCACTCAGGTACTCATTCATACTCATCCATCAGTTCATATTAACATATTGAACTCATATACAGTAGAGGCTGCAAAGTTTACACATCTTGGTAACAGGCACTTAAGGGGCGTGGCCAAGCATGAACACGCTCCTAAATGACATGTTCCTAACATTTACACTGCCGGATAGGGCACAGTTATGAGGTTACTAGTGGACAGGGGGGAGGTAAATCATTAACTTATGGCGGTTATAGTGCCTTAGACAGGGCTGGCTCTACCATTTGCCTAGCGCAGCGGTGGCCAAACCTGTCCTCAAGATCTACCAACAATCCATGTTATCCAGGCAACCTGTGGATCTATAGTAGGAATGATGCGGCAGGTTTGAAAATGTGACAGTAATGACTACACCTGTGCACCAGCTAGGTGGTCTGGGAAATGTGACAGTTAATAATGACTACACCTGTGCACCAGCTAGGTGGTCTGGGAAATGTGACAGTTAGTAATGACTGCACCTGTGCACCAGCTAGGTGGTCTGGGAAATGTGTCAGTTAGAAATGACTACACCTGTGCACCAGCTAGGTGGTCTGGGAAATGTGACAGTTAGTAATGACTGCACCTGTGCACCAGCTAGGTGGTCTGGGAAATGTGACAGTTAGTAATGACTACAGCTGTGTACCAGCTAGGTAGTCTGGGAAATGTGACAGTTAGTAATGACTACACCTGTGCACCAGCTAGGTGATCTGGGGAATGTGACAGTTAGTAATGACTACACCTGTGCAGCAGCTAGGTGATCTGGGGAATGTGACAGTTAGTGATGACTACACCTGTGCACCAGCTAGGTGATCTGGAAAATGTGACAGTTAGTAATGACTACAGCTGTGCACCAGCTAGGTGATCTGGGGAATGTGACCGTTAGTGATGACTACACCTGTGCACCAGCTAGGTGATCTGGGGAATGCGACTGTTAGTAATGACTACAGCTGTGCGCCAGCTAGGTGATCTGGGGAATGTGACCGTTAGTGATGACTACACCTGTGCACCAGCTAGGTGATCTGGGGAATGTGACTGTTAGTAATGACTACAGCTGTGCGCCAGCTAGGTGATCTGGGGAATGTGACAGTTAGTAATGACTACACCTGTGCACCAGCTAGGTGATCTAGGGACTGTGACAGTTAGTAATGGCTGCACCTTTGCACCAGCTAGGTGACCTGGAAAATTTAACAGTAATTACAGCACCTGTGCACCAGCTAGGTGATCTGGGGAATGTGACAGTTAGTAATGAGTACACCTGTGCACCAGCTAGGTGATCTGGGGACTGTGACAGTTAGTAATGGCTGCACCTGTGCACCAGCTAGGTGACCTGGAAAATGTAACAGTAATTATAGCACCTGTGCACCAGCTAGGTGATCTGGGGAATGTGACAGTTAGTAATGACTGCACCTGTGCACCAGCTAGGTTATCTGGGGAATGTGACAGTTAGTAATGACTACATCTGTGCACCAGCTAGGTGGTCTGGGAAATGTAACCGTAATGACTGCACCTGTGCACCAGCTAGGTGACCTGGGAAATGTAACAGTAATGACAGCACCTGTGCGCCAGCTAGGTTATCTGGGGAATATGACAGTTAGTAATGACTGCACCTGTGCACCAGCCAGGTGACCTGGTAAATGTAACAGTAATGGCTACACCTGTGCACCAGCTAGGTGATCTGGGGAATGTGACAGTTAGTAACGGAAAACATGGACCATTGGTAGATCTCCAGGAGCAGTTTGGCCACCCCTGGCCTAGTGTGTTGAGATCTGGGCAGGCCTCTCTGTGTAAGCCTATCACAAATTGAAGGGTGTCTATGAGGAAGACATCCTTGTTGATAGTGCAGGTGGCGGTAGTGGGCCTTCTAAGGTGGCACACTTTCACTTGGGGGGGGGGGGGGGGGGCTGGATATTGGGTATTGGTGGCAGTGTGGGATTGGGAATGGGGGGCTGAGTTTGTTGGTTTTGCCTTGGGTGCTGAGAGCCTGTCTCCGGCCCTGGGATTATAAAGCTTCAGCGCTCACTCAGTCAAACATGTTTGGTAGCATCACATTGGCACCGCCGTGCCTGGTAAGGCTGATTTCCTCTTTAAACATTTCAAGGTTCTCAGGACCCATTCTCTCTCCTCTATTATTTCGTATTCTCTGAGACCCAGCTGCATTTGTATAGCACATCGCAATGCGTCTATGAGAAGCTTGACAGCGGCTGAGAGCCATTAGGGAACAGGTATACATTCAGCACGGACCCACAATACAGTATCAATGCAAAGACAGGGAGACGAGCGCACCACTGCGGTTAATTTAATTAGCGCATGACCTGATGCTTTCATCTATCATACGTAACAGCCAGACATCTGCTTCTTGTAATGTTTGCAGAACAATGCACCCCGCTGGCTGATAGAATCTGCAGAATTAAAGACCCTCTCTAATGTCCGCACGGAGACATCAGGTGGGCAAAGCTGCACCAGCTGGAAACACTGTTTGGTTTTGCACTCGCTAGTATAGAGGAGAGATCAGCCGCTTCCTGTGACTGGATCATTTCTACTGTATTTACTGCAGACGTATGGTCCCATATCCAGGGCACCCTGCGGCTCTGGGGTTAAAAGGAGCAGGCTCGGTGCTGAGCAGTTACACACAGGTCAGTGAGCGGCACCTCATATCGATCTGGATGGAGATGGATGAATATCCCTTTCATGCTGGGTTATGAATTACATTTGCTGCTGTTACAATTATCCAATAATATCCCATGCTTGGCCGAATGCAGCCATCACTAGGGTACCGCTCCCGGCTGAGATTGAATTCTGCTCAAGCACTTAGATCCAATGACATCATCATAGTCATGTACTTATCCTAAGTGCAATTAATAATCGGGAAATTCAGGCTTCAGATCCCCGTAGTCTCACTGAAAGAACCTGATCTTTGTTCCTGTTAACCTGTTCATAAATAGGAAAACCAGGTCAGTTCCGATAAAATTGTCATACTGTGCACTGTCCCATGTCTTTGCTCAAAGCAAATATTGTCCCCTGATGACAGTAACATTGTATGGCATCCACTTTGGTCTGTGCACAATGGCCACAGGCTGAAATGGCAACGCATCCAGTTACTTGGCGATGGGATCTAGAAAACCGGATTACCCCGTTTTTTAAGATTATGCTGACAGATTAGAGATGGAAGCTAATGCCGCCACAGATAAGAATGTGTAAGCAGCAGTTATGCAAAAAACACAACCGCCTGGATTTGCATTGAGACGCCCACTGGTGATTTTGAGTCACAGCAGCACAAAGATGCAGGGTTCTTGGTAGCCCGATGGTCATGCAATTTAAGCCACAGGGAGTAAGATGCTGGAGACATTTTAACTCAGACGCGCCACATAAACGTCCCCCTGCGTCTTTGTTGCCCATAACCGCCACCAAGTGGTCCGTGATGGTCAACCACTTTGTGAATGAATCCGTGGCACATGTGCAGCACAGCACAACCTACATCAGGGGCGGGCAATTAGTTTAGTTGGGGGGCCACTTAGCACTTCTAATAAATATTTTAGGGCCGCACTAGTGCAGTCAGACAATATTTCAACTGTATATAAATCGTGATTACTACCATTTCTGAACCCATATTTTAAGACAACAAATACATCCTGAACCCCCCCTCCCCCCACCCTTTTTGTCCTGGGTCTTTGACCACAGGCCAACGCATCGCTCTAGACCAGGCATGTCCAACTTTGGCCCTCCAGATGTTGTGAAACTACACATCCCAGCATGCTTTGCCACAGTTTTGCTATTAGAGAATGCTATAACTATTGCAAAGCATGCTGGGATGTGTAGTTTCACAACATCTGGAGGCCCAACGTTGGACATGCCTGCTCTAGACCATCATCTTGCCATACCAACCACATATTCCCATGTATGTACAGTGGTCACCGTCTAGCTAGAAATTTTACCCCATTTCCAGGGGTTATATGCTCGTTGCCATGAAGTTACATGCTCATTTCCAGGGGTTTCCATGCTCATTACCAAAGGCTTTCTTGCTCTTTTCCAGGGGTTTCTATGCTCATTACCTAGGGGTTTTCATGATCATGGCTGGGAGATTACATGCTCATTGCCATGGGTTTCCATGTTGATTGCCATGGTGTTCCATATTTGCTGCCAGGGGTTTCCATGCTTGTTTCCAGGGTGTTTCTTGCTCGTTGCATGGGGGTTACATGGTCAAAGGGCACATCACCATTTTTGGATGGTAGTTTTCGCAGATTCCTTGCGGACTGCAGACACAACTGTGTACAGTATGTAATAACCACCTGTCTTGTAGCGTTTCCATCATTCTCTGGCTTTGACATAGTCTCCTGGTGTACGGTCTGACAGCCAGTAACATGAAGTCTGTGCACAGTACAAGCTTCCTAACCGCTAATAGCATCTCCCTATGTATTACCAACACAATTACAGTACTTTGTGAGGCCAAGGAAGATGTGCGTGAAATGAAATATTACACTAATTCTGACAGATTAGAAGTGGTCGGAGCAATATTAATCTAGCGTGGCATTTCCGCTGAATTACTGTATTACCATAATTAGCTTGGATGATGGAAATTGCTCCAAAAGCCCTTTAATGCATTCAGGTGATACTAAAATAATGTGAAAGGGGTGTGAAAACTTCCTTTTTACATTATTTTAGAAAAATAATTGTAATAAATGGACCCCTTGAACTGCAATTAGTCCCATTATAACGCATAAAGATATTAGCTGGATTCACATGATTAGATTGTCTCTTATCATGCCCACATAGATTTTCCCCTCTTACTCATACATTTTACCCTACTGCCATCACATAACCCACGCATTTCAACCCTTCTATATCTCAGATTAGCGACACATCTAGGGTGGCCAATCCCGGGATCTGCAGGATCCCAGGATTTGACCCCAAAATGTCTGGGAATTCAATCCTGGGATTGGAGTATCCAGTCTAATCTTGGGCACCCGCTCAGACGCTGCCAATCTGTTCCCAACCCTGGCGTGCAGCGTGACTTGATCATAGGTCATGATGCACAGACCGCACCACTGCACTTCGGTTGCAGGAACCCTCCGCTGCCCACCCGACCGTTCCCAGCGGCACACAAGCACCTTTACCTCCCAGCATCACACCCACCAACTGCCTCCACCTGGCAGCTCCGCCGGACCGCCGGCACCTGCCCCACTCCCTCAAGTAAATGAATGTGGGGGACAGTGGCGGTTTTCTTTTAGGGGTGCCAATCTGGGAATCCTGGGATTGAGCATTTTTCAATCTCGATTCCCGGGATTTCAAAAAAATGCTCTGGGATTGGCATCCCTAGCCACATCTACCACTGTCTATGGGTGAGTTGATACATTACCCAAGGGGGTCATTTGCCCCAATACACCCACCAGTGGTGGTAGCTCTGTCACTACTTTCACCCACAATCATTCCCGGTGTAGGCTCAAACAGATACAGAGTCACAGGAGGATGTTCCGCATTTCAGGCCCCACAAACATTATTTGCTTTTGAGCTTGGGGATGTATTTGGGGGGTGCAAATCCTGATATTTTGTAAGCGCTCAATAATTTAACTGTGTAGACAAATAACAGAATATAAAAACCCGATATAAAAACCAGCATACAAAAAAAACATCCCAAAAAACAAACAAAAAACACCCGCTGGCGATGGCATCCCCTCCCCCCTTGTATTATTTATATCCCTCTCTAGAATAATCAGATTCTATGTAACAGCTGCAGTATCACTGATGCTAATAGAAGTAGAATTGCTTTAAATTAGGAGTTTTAAACTCTGACAATATTAAACCCATCAGTCACGTTATCTCACTGATGCTCCCCGCAGCTCCCGCTCGTGTATTGTGGGTGAGACGTAGGAGAGGTAAATGCAACTACATACAGATCACTGCGGGGGGCTGGGAATGAAGACCCCGGAAAAATACTGTAGATGGGGCCAGGGTCAGATTAAGCATTTTGGGGGAGCCAGGTCATCACTGGTCACAAACTGCACAGGAAAATATTACACTGTCAGAACACAAAGTAGCATAAACGTACAGTCCATAGAGACACTAATATACCAATAACAGCAAGCGACAATATCAGCAGCAAAGCCTGGCATGTAGATCAGACATAGTTATAACTTCAAGTAAATGGACATGTTATGAAGCAAAGGTAGAAACTTTGTGATAAGGGAGTACATGTAAACTCCAAAGTTGTTCGGAGAGTACATGTAAACCCCACGGGTAAGCATGCTAGCCAGGGCATCTGGATTATCAGACAGTTGTACCCAAAATAATTGTGGTCTTCAACTGGAGATGATCAGAAAGAATAGGGAAAAATGAAGAGGGAGAGTACATACAAACCTGCTGATATTGGATGTCTTGTGGGATCTACAATGGATGATAATCTGAAAACTCTAATGGGGAAGTGCCCATAAGGGGCTCAGGTTAAAGGATCAATGGTCAATGGGTAAATCTAAAAAATATTTATATACACCACATGGAAAGTCTGTTTTTTTCTCCCTCTGTACAATACTCTGTAGGAGACCTCACAGGCTCAGCGCTGCATCTAATTAAAAACCCTCCCATGACGAGGCCGCTGCTGCTGTCCTCCATGGGCCTGAGAAGCATATGATGAGCTCCACCAATCAGAGCTCAGCACAAGCCTCTCAGCCTCTGGCCTCTTGTGCATGTCATGGTACTTAGTCAACTCCCAGTAATGCACTTGTGCAGTCAGTGTGCCTTGGCTCCCCATGCTCAGCACCATTAATCACTGTCACATTGCAGATAGGTGAATCTGCAGCTCTACCCCAGTCCCATGCACAAAACCTTTACCAAAATAAATAAAAATACATGCCAGCCACAGGGGGACCTAGATAGAGGGGGACCGACGGGTACTGACCCCCCTTAAGCGGCCATGGATGGCACCGGACATAGGCAGCACCAAAGGTATAACAGCCCTGTAGCCATAGCATCACTGGATGGCAGAGTTGCTGTACTGCAGAGATGGAATAACAGATTGTGGGTGGGATGTTGTAACACCAGCCGCCCCTCTTCGCCACGCATCACCGTTTATCTCATCCATATCAATCACATATGCGATTAGTAAAGCAAAGGACGGCTCTTGTAATAAGATGCGGCGCCATCCTAGACCTCTGGGTCTGAGACCCATGAGTCCCCCTGTGCATACGCGGAGTGACGGTGCTGGCCGCGGGGCATGCTGGGAGGGATCCGTTACAGATACCTCACACAGCGCTGCGGAGAGAAGTCCATAGGCTTCTTTAGGGCAGCTGTGCCCGGGGGGGGGGGGGTTTAGGGTAAAAACCAAGAAAACAGGGTTTGTATGGAGTCTACCGAGTATAATTTGTCACAAACAACGTTCACATTCCCCTTGAAGCAACATAGAGGTCAGTGCTGCTGACAACGGCAGTCTCACCAGGGGTTTGTCCTAGAGCTGCGAAGGCTGTGGGGACCTCCCAACGGCTGGGGACAGTCTGCGGCTTCTGGGGGACACCCGGAAAATGCTGGCGGCACGCCCCCAAACTTCCACATGGTATAAATCACCTTGCGAGCAGCGAGCGAAGGCTAGCCTTCAGTCAGGTGACTTGTTCATGTGCACTGTGTACCATGCGCATGAGCATTCGTTCCATAATTCTGAATTCGCAGCCAGGCCAGCGTGTGTCTGAATCAGGCCCATAGACCCCATAATTCTTACTTAGGCTCCTCACCAGACACTTTGGGGTAAATTTACTAAAGCTGCTAAAAATGAAAACAGTTTATGTTGCCAATAGCAACCAATCAGTATCAGCATTTTCTACTATGCAATAGAGAAATGATAGACAGAATCTGATTGGTTGGTTGCTATGGGCACAGTGAGATCCGTCCTGTAACAGGCGCCTGTATGCCTGATATAATAGTACAGCTTACATCAGAGTATAATGATGACTTGTGGCCAGGGCCATCTTTTCGTATGGGCTTAATGGGCACTTGCCCGGGGGCCCCAGGTGTATAAGGCCCTATTCTGATAGCTGAGGATCCCCTTTTTCCAGGGATACCAGAATTTTGAAATTTCAAAGCAGCAGTCCACATCCGACCTGTTAATTGCAATTCCCAGTCATATTTCACAGGTTCTCTCTGACGTAGAGTTTTTCTGAGAGTATATTACAAAAGTTGGGACTCTCCCCTTTCTGTCTCTATCATGCCCAGAACCAGAGATATCAGCCTTCCAGCAGCCGGTCCCTGCTCCAGCTCCAAACGTCTGGTGTAGTTTTATATTTTTGTCAATGGATTGCTCTGGCTCCTGATCTCTGATACCCAAGTTCCCAGCACCTCCTGAAAGTTGGGACTCTAGGTTTTTATACTATTGAAGGCTAAGAAATCTGTTTCCAGATAATGGCGATATCTGCAGTCAAACAAGCTGCCCTTCCACCGGAAAATGACGAATATTAAGCCCACTTCATTATCCAACCGTCCCCTGTGTATAAAACACCCCCTACCTCCCTGGAAGTCATATACAAGGGACCCTTCATTCAGCTCAGTGCCCCCTTCATACAGCTCAGTGCCCCCTTCCACACGTTAGTGTTCTCCCTCCCACCACCTGTGCAGTAAAGGAGTAATTAGCAGAAGTTACTGCTCCAGGTCCTACATGTTGAATGGAAGATAGAGCACCCCCTGCCACCCATGGGACATCAAAGCTGCTGCTTATACCACCCCCCACCCCTAGGAGGGGAGAATTGGTAAGGGCCCCAGTGCATTGCTTTGCCCAGGTGCCTACACTGCTGTTAAGACGGCCCTGCGTGTGGGGCCCTACAGTATGCTGCAGAAATCCCGGGGTGCTGCGCTGTACAGTGTTATCTTCCAGCAGTCCGGAGTTAGGACTAAACCCTCCTCAGATCAGTATATAAAGTGTTAATAAGAAGTCTCTGACGATGGTATGAACTCTGATTCCCTCAGCTGAGCCCTGCTGTGCATTGTGGGGGATGCGGCTGGTATATCAGTGCATTATGACAAGGCGCCAAAGCATGATCTCCGTACTCGCTGCAGGTGAGTGTAACCAGGGCGATATTAAAATAGGATTGAGTCACGCACGCAGCAGCCCTTTCCCTGAGTGGCAGAGGTTAAAGGAGGGCGCACATACTTATGTCACATTAAATGGTTTCCATAGACTGGAAGCTCATGTACCAAAATAACATGATGCAAGTGAAGCGTATAAGCAACATATAAATGTTCCGGCGATCTGTAACACATAAATGTTCCGGCGATTTGTAACACATAAATGTTCCGGCAATCTGTAACACATAAATGTTCCGTCGATCTGTAACACATAAATGTTCCGGCAATCTGTAACACATAAATGTTCCGGCGATCTGTAACACATAAATGTTCCGGCGATCTGTAACACATAAATGTTCCGGCGATCTGTAACACATAAATGTTCCGGCGATCTGTAACACATAAATGTTCCGGCGATCTGTAACACATAAATGTTCCGGCGATCTGTAACACAAAAATGTTTACGGCAATCTGCAGTTACCCCACTGCTAACACGTAAAGCGGCTATTTATGAACATTATAAGGTTGTGCCGTTACACTGCTAGGACACACATATAGGCTTCACTATGACAGCCGTTACACTGCTAGGACACACATATAGGCTTCGCTATGACAGCCATTACACTGCTAGGACACACATATAGGCTTCGCTATGACAGCCGTTACACTGCTAGGACACACATATAGGCTTCGCTATGACAGCCGTTACACTGCTAGGACACACATATAGGCTTCGCTATGACAGCCGTCACACTGCTAGGACACACATATAGGCTTCGCTATGACAGCCGTCACACTGCTAGGACACACATATAGGCTTCGCTATGACAGCCGTTACACTGCTAGGACACACATATAGGCTTCGCTATGACAGCCGTCACACTGCTAGGACACACATATAGGCTTTGCTATGACAGCCATTACACTGCTAGGACACACATATAGGCTTCGCTATGACAGCCGTTACACTGCTAGGACACACATATAGGCTTCGCTATGACAGCCGTCACACTGCTAGGACACACATATAGGCTTCGCTATGACAGCCGTTACACTGCTAGGACACACATATAGGCTTCACTATGACAGCCGTCACACTGCTAGGACACACATATAGGCTTCACTATGACAGCCGTTATACTGCTAGGACACACATATAGGCTTCGCTATGACAGCCGTCACACTGCTAGGACACACATATAGGCTTCGCTATGACAGCCGTCACACTGCTAGGACACACATATAGGCTTCGCTATGACAGCCGTTACACTGCTAGGACACACATATAGGCTTCGCTATGACAGCCGTCACACTGCTAGGACACACATATAGGCTTTGCTATGACAGCCATTACACTGCTAGGACACACATATAGGCTTCGCTATGACAGCCGTTACACTGCTAGGACACACATATAGGCTTCGCTATGACAGCCGTCACACTGCTAGGACACACATATAGGCTTCGCTATGACAGCCGTTACACTGCTAGGACACACATATAGGCTTCACTATGACAGCCGTCACACTGCTAGGACACACATATAGGCTTCACTATGACAGCCGTTATACTGCTAGGACACACATATAGGCTTCGCTATGACAGCCGTCACACTGCTAGGACACACATATAGGCTTCGCTATGACAGCCGTTTACCGGATCAGAATCATGATTGGTTGCTCTGGGCAACATCCCATCTTCAATAGAACTCCCATACCATTCCAATATCGGAGTCTATTCATGAAGCTGTGAAACCACAGCAGCCAATCTGCTTTGAAGAAACATTCTATGAAATCATAAGTAGCAGATGATTGGTTGCCACGGGCAACTTCTCCACTGGTTGGGGCACATAATGTTACCATTTATCAGCAAACCTCCACCGGAACCCAGGTGAAAAAACTCACAGCAAAACAATAATGCAAAAAGTTATTTGAAAAATGAGGACGAGGAGTCCCGATATTATACAATGCAAGGACCAATAATACATCCATTTCCCAGTGTGCGTCCATCTGACTGCGATCCCCTGGCCTATTGGCAGGTACTTGACCAAAATTATCAAACCGCGTTTGTGCCCGCGTTCCATGCATCATCTGCATGGGTTCGATGCATCGTCTGCATGCGTGCTGCAGATCACCGTAACAGTTTGCTGGGTACCCACTTCTCTACCCTACTCTTTTCCAGTCATTTAAGAACACGTGTTTAAAATCATCATCTAATCTTTCATGGAGAACCCCCGCTGGGCACCGCTATCTGTACGGAATATTTGACACTTGCGCCTTGCGGTCCCTATAATTGAACCCTTGCATCTGCAATCACTGTAGTAGTCTTCATGTAAAGTTCCGTGATAAAAGGTTTGAGGCAGCTCCGTGTGTGCGATGAGAAAAGGGGGGGGGGGGGAGGCACTTATGTGCTGTGTATGATATATGTGTATGCACCAACTGAAGTGTGTGTTTTATGCTAAAGTACACACTTGTGGGCCTCTTCAATCCTTGACACAACACTATACAGATTTCTCCTTTATTGACTTTATACTGCACATAGAATGTTTGCACTTATAACACATTTAAAAGCAGGAATATACAGGGCAGTGCGAGGTATATTGGCCCCCTAGGGAAAACTTACTGCTCCTACCACAACCCACTCACACAGTATTATCAAGCCCCACCCCCACAGTAAGCACTGGGTGTCACTGGCAGGGATGCCTGATGTGGGCGGGGCTTGATGGAACATGTACCGATTGGCTTGGCTATTGTCAACAATGGCAGAATCTGTCCAACGCTCATGATTTAAAGTTTCAGTGACTTTTCAAGTTTTTTTTCACATAAATATCTCCGACCATATTATTTATAAGTGGAGATATAAGACTTACTATCATGACAGTTGCGTATTTATGACTCTTAGAATATAATATATCACTTCAGGGTATCACATGTAGAAATTAGAAAGAAATGATTGTGAATAAAATGTGTATAATTGTTTTTATATTTTATAATGATCCTATGTGACCCATGATTATATCCTTATTACCAACTCATTTTTGAGTGACAAAGAAATAATACCAGTGGGGTATCGGGCATTAAGCAAATATGATGGTCAACCTTATTACCACAATCCTGTTGGTGCAATCGTTCTCGCTATATATTCACAGGCATAGAATGAATTGCTTCTGGAACAAACCATTCTTTACACATATATTGAATTTGAATAAAAGACTGTATTAAAACACGTTAGTTCTTGGGGATCAAGCGTGTACCCCACCCTAGTTTATTTATATATTTTTTGTAATATACTACCCTGCCATAACTCGGGGGTTCACCACTGACCATCACGTGATAAACACACTTAGGGCCAGATGTATTAAGCTTAAAAAAGTGATAAAATGGAGAGTGATATACAACCAGCCAATCAGCTCCTACCTGACATTTTTCAAACACAGCCTGTTACATGACAGGTAGGAGCTGATTGGCTGGCTGTTTATCACTCTCCCCTTTATCACTTTGTGAAGCTTAGTGCATCTGGCCCTGGTTGTGAAAGGTGATGGAAAGTAGAGAACATTTTCACAAAGTCAGTTATGACCCCAAGACCATTGGAACTAATAATAACAATAAAAAAAAACTTTCTCCCAAATATCTGGTGCGGATCCCCAAAACCCCCCTTTATTAGGTTACACCAGTGCATCTAAATCTATCTCAAATTCGGTTCCAGGTCACCTGTGGATTTTTAAAATGTGACAGTGGGAGATACGCAGTGCACTGGCTGGGTGAACTGGAAAACATGGCCTGTGTGGGGTCCTGAGGACTGAGTTTGAGCAGCACTGGATTAGACCAAGTGACCAGTGGGGAATGTGTATGAACCTTAAAGACACCCATGGACACTGGGACTTATTCAGACCCATTTGCGCGTCTGCGAATTTGCAGACCGAGCGATTATCAGGAGACAGAGCATTTGCGCAGTTTGTGGTACGCCTGCGCGAGGTCTCTCTGCAAACAGAGCCAGCAGTGGCTTGTCATCGCTGGCCGTTTGCAACAAGATTGACCAGCGGCCGGTGGTTGTGGGTGGCACACAGTTTTTGGAGTGCCACAGAAAAACACAGGCGGCTCAAGGAGGTGGGATCTCCCCAAGGCCGTCGCAGCGCAAGTAAGTCTAGGCTTATACGGCCACTGCACATGGGTGGTGGTGGTGGTGGCGGGGGTGGATCCATTTGATGGTTAGTGATTACAAATGAATTTCGCCCTATCCGCATGGCTGCGATACCATTGGCTGCCGAGCACAGAGGCGGGATTTCACTCTGGTGGGGAGGCTACTAACTGATTGGGTCTGAACCAGGCCAACTTAGCCCGTGAGAGAGGGGGTGGACCATATGAACCATATTAAGGGGACACGGATCTCACACATGACCCCAGTTTGACCACGTTGCCACCGCTTGTATCTATTATACCGAGCTGGGCATTATCACTGCAGTCTCTTTTCCTGCACTACAACACTTGTTTCGCTCTGAATCACGCTCCGTATATTTCCAGACAGTACGTGGGAGCCCTGGCTGCCATTAGTTTAAGTGATATTATATGTTATTTCAAACAAACTGTCGGATGTGCGCCAATAAAACAGAAGCGTGTTCCAAGGCTATATTCACGGTGGCACTGGAGAAACACTTGTGCTCCATCTGCGTTCCTGTGCCATTTGCTGCCTCTATAAATATACTTTATGTCATCCTACCCTATATTCCCCCTGTATTTCATATACCTGCTCTGCCTTCTTCTAACAACCTGCATTTTCTTTCCAGTCATCGCAAATGTTTATTTTTTCATCATTTCATCCCAAAGGGCAAAATCTTTCATATAGTTATTATATCTGGATTTTCCCAAGATACCACTTAGTCCTAGTTACTATCTGTTGCTTAGGAAGCCGTCCAAATAGTGCTAGAATATTTCCTAGGAATTAAAGGAACAGTAACGTCAGTTTTACAGTACAGAACATGAGCAAGTATGGAACATAGACCGGTACAGAACATGGGCCAGAACACAACATGGGCCGGTACAGAACATGAGCCAGTATAGAATATGGACCGGTACAGAACATGAGCAAGTATGGAACATAGACCGGTACAGAACATGAGCAAGTATAGAACATAAACCGGTACAGAACATGGGCCGGTACAGAACATGAGCAAGTATAGAACATAGACCGGTACAGAACATGGGCCGGTACAGAACATGGGCCGGTACAGAACATAGACCGGTACAGAACATGAACAAGTATAGAACATAGACCGGTACAGAACATGAGCAAGTATAGAACATAGACCGGTACAGAACATGAGCAAGTATAGAACATAGACCGGTACAGAACATGAGCAAGTATAGAACATAGACCGGTACAGAACATGAGCAAGTATAGAACATATACCGGTACAGAACATGGGCCGGTACAGAACATGGGCCGGTACAGAACATGAGCCAGTATAGAATATGGACCGGTACACAACATGGGCCGGTACAGAACATGGACCGGTACAGAACATAGACCAGTACAGAACATGAGCAAGTATAGAACATAAACCGGTACAGAACATGGGCCGGAACAGAACATGAGCAAGTATAGAACATAAACCGGTACAGAACATGGGCCGGTACAGAACATGAGCCAGTATAGAATATGGACCGGTACACAACATGGGCCGGTACAGAACATGGACCGGTATAGAACATAGACCGGTACAGAACATAGACTGGTACAGAAC
Organism: Crinia signifera; assembly: GCF_055691185.1. NCBI lineage: Eukaryota > Metazoa > Chordata > Amphibia > Anura > Myobatrachidae > Crinia > Crinia signifera. The sequence goes on along the minus strand of NC_139224.1, from coordinate 2,297,160 downwards.
ATGGGCCAGTACAGAACATAGACCGGTACAGAACATGAGCAAGTATAGAACATAGACCGGTGCAGAATATGGGCCTGTACAGAACATGGGCCGGTACAGAACATGGGCCGTACAGAACATAGACCGGTACAGAACATGGGCCGGTACAGAACATGAGCAAGTATAGAACATAGACCGGTACAGAACATGGGGGCAGATGTATTAAGCCTGGAGAAGAGATAAACTGGAGATAAAGTGGAGATAACTTGGAAGAGTTAACGCACCAGCCAATCAGCTGTGTTTGAAATATGACAGTTGGGATCTGATTGGCTGGTGCATTATCTCCTTCCACTTTATCTCCAGTTTATCTCTTCACCAGGCTTAATACATCTGCCCCATGGGCCGTACAGAACATGGGCCGTACAGAACATAGACCGGTGCAGAATATGGGCCTGTACAGAACATGGGCCGGTACAGAACATGGGCCGTACAGAACATAGACCGGTACAGAACATGGGCCGGTACAGAACATGAGCAAGTATAGAACATAGACCGGTACAGAACATGGGCCGTACAGAACATAGACCGGTGCAGAACATAGACCGGTACAGAACATGAGCAAGTATAGAACATAGGCCGGTACAGAACATGGACCGGTACAGAATATGGGCCGGTACAGAACATGGGCCGGTACAGAACATGGACCGGTACAGAACATGAGCCAGTATAGAATATGGACCGGTACAGAACATGCTCCGATACAGGACATCGGCCAGTACAGGACATGGATCGGTACAGAACATGGACCGATACAGAACATGGGCCGGTACAGAACATGGACCGATACAGAACATGGGCCGGTACAGAACAGAAACTGAACATGGACCGGTACAGAACAGACCAGTACAGGACATGGGCCGGAACAGGACATGGGCCAGATTCAGAACAGAACATGGGCCAGTACAGAACAGAACATGGGCCAGTACAGAACATGGGACAGTGCAGGACATGGGCCGGTACAGGACATGGGCCAGTACAGGACATGGGCCGTTACAGAACATGGGCCAGTACAGAACAGGACATGGGCCAGAACAGGACATGGACCAGTACAGGACATGGGCCAGTACAGGACATGGGACAGTGCAGGACATGGGCCGGTACAGGACATGGGCCAGTACAGGACATGGGCCGTTACAGAACATGGGCCAGTACAGAACAGGACATGGGCCAGAACAGGACATGGACCAGTACAGGACATGGGCCAGTGCAGGACATGGGACAGTGCAGGACATGGGACAGTACAGGACATGGGCCAGTACAGAACAAAACATGGGCCAGAACAGGACATGGGCCAGTGCAGGACATGGGACAGTGCAGGACATGGGCCGGTACAGGACATGGGCCAGTACAGAACAAAACATGGGCCAGAACAGGACATGGGCCAGAACAGGACCTGGGCCAGTACAGGACATGGGACAGTGCAGGACATGGGCCAGTGCACGACCTTGCAGTGATGTGATGTACTGACATATCTACTGTCTTATGTCCTGATGATGACCTTGCAGTGGTGTGATGCACTGACATATCTACTGTCCTGTACCCCGATGATGACCTTGCAGTGGTGTGATGCACTGACATATCAACTGTCCTGTACCCTTATGATGACCTTGCAGTGGTGTGATGCACTGACATATCTACTGTCCTGTACCCTGATGATGACCTTGCAGTGGTGTGATGCACTGACATATCTACTGTCCTGTACCCCGATGATGACCTTGCAGTGGTGTGATGCACTGACATATCTACTGTCCTGTACCCCGATGATGACCTTGCAGTGGTGTGATGCACTGACATATCTACTGTCCTGTACCCTGATGATGACCTTGCAGTGATGTGATGCACTGACATATCTACTGTCCTGTACCCTGATGATGACCTTGCAGTGGTGTGATGCACTGACATATCTACTGTCCTATGTCCTGATGATGACCTTGCAGTGGTGTGATGCACTGACATATCTACTGTCCTGTACCCCGATGATGACCTTGCAGTGGTGTGATGCACTGACATATCTACTGTCCTGTACCCCGATGATGGCCTTGCAGTGGTGTGATGCACTGACATATCTACTGTCCTGTACCCCGATGATGGCCTTGCAGTGGTGTGATGCACTGACATATCTACTGTCCTGTACCCCGATGATGACCTTGCAGTGGTGTGATGCACTGACATATCTACTGTCCTGTACCCCGATGATGACCTTGCAGTGGTGTGATGCACTGACATATCTACTGTCCTGTACCCCGATGATGGCCTTGCAGTGGTGTGATGCACTGACATATCTACTGTCCTGTCCCCTGATGATGACCTTGCAGTGATGTAATGCACTGACATATCTACTGTCCTGTACCCCGATGATGACCTTGCAGTGGTGTGATGCACTGACATATCTACTGTCCTGTACCCCGATGATGACCTTGCAGTGGTGTGATGCACTGACATATCTACTGTCCTGTACCCCGATGATGACCTTGCAGTGATGTGATGTACTGATATATCTACTGTCATGTACCCTGATGATGAACTTGCAGTGGTGTGATGCACTGACATATCTACTGTCCTGTACCCTGATGATGACCTTGCAGTGGTGTGATGCACTGACATATATACTGTCCTGTACCCCGATGATGACCTTGCAGTGATGTGATGCACTGACATATCTACTGTCCTATGTCCTGATGATGACCTTGCAGTGGTGTGATGCACTGACATATCTACTGTCCTGTACCCCGATGATGACCTTGCAGTGGTGTGATGCACTGACATATCTTCTGTCCTGTACCCCGATGATGACCTTGCAGTGGTGTGATGCACTGACATATCTACTGTCCTGTACCCTGATGATGACCTTGCAGTGGTGTGATGCACTGACATATCTTCTGTCCTGTACCCCGATGATGACCTTGCAGTGGTGTGATGCACTGACATATCTACTGTCCTGTACCCTGATGATGACCTTGCAGTGATGTGATGCACTGACATATCTACTGTCCTGTACCCTGATGATGACCTTGCAGTGGTGTGATGCACTGACATATCTACTGTCCTGTACCCCGATGATGACCTTGCAGTGATGTGATGCACTGACATATCTACTGTCCTGTACCCCGATGATGGCCTTGCAGTGGTGTGATGCACTGACATATGTACTGTCCTGTACCCCGATGATGACCTTGCAGTGTTGTGATGCACTGACATATCTACTGTCCTGTACCCCGATGATGGCCTTGCAGTGGTGTGATGCAATGTCATATCTACTGTCCTGTACCCTGATGATGACCTTGCAGTGGTGTGATGCACTGACATATATACTGTCCTGTATCCCGATGATGACCTTGCAGTGATGTGATGCACTGACATATCTACTGTCCTGTACCCTGATGATGACCTTGCAGTGGTGTGATGCACTGACATATCTACTGTCCTGAACCCCGATGATGACCTTGCAGTGATGTGATGCACTGACATATCTACTGTCCTGTACCCCGATGATGGCCTTGCAGTGGTGTGATGCACTGACATATCAACTGTCCTGTACCCCGATGATGGCCTTGCAGTGGTGTGATGCACTGACATATGTACTGTGCTGTACCCCGATGATGACCTTGCAGTGGTGTGATGCACTGACATATCTACTGTCCTGTACCCCAATGATGGCCTTGCAGTGGTGTGATGCACTGACATATCTACTGTCCTGTACCCTGATGATGACCTTGCAGTGGTGTGATGCACTGACATATCTTCTGTCCTGTACCCCGATGATGACCTTGCAGTGGTGTGATGCACTGACATATCTACTGTCCTGTACCCTGATAAGACCTTGCAGTGGTGTGATGCCCTGACATCCTTGCAGTGATGTGATGCACTGACATATCTACTGTCCTGTACCCCGATGATGGCCTTGCAGTGGTGTGATGCACTGACATATCAACTGTCCTGTACCCCGATGATGGCCTTGCAGTGGTGTGATGCACTGACATATGTACTGTCCTGTACCCCGATGATGACCTTGCAGTGGTGTGATGCACTGACATATCTACTGTCCTGTACCCCGATGATGGCCTTGCAGTGGTGTGATGCACTGTCATATCTACTGTCCTGTACCCCGATGATGACCTTGCAGTGGTGTGATGCACTGACATATGTACTGTCCTGTACCCCGATGATGACCTTGCAGTGGTGTGATGCACTGACATATCTACTGTCCTGTACCCCGATGATGGCCTTGCAGTGGTGTGATGCACTGACATATCTACTGTCCTGTACCCCGATGATGGCCTTGCAGTGGTGTGATGCACTGACATATCTACTGTCCTGTACCCCGATAATGGCCTTGCAGTGGTGTGATGCACTGACATATCTACTGTCCTGTACCCCGATGATGACCTTGCAGTGGTGTGATGCACTGACATATCTACTGTCCTGTACCCCAATGATGACCTTGCAGTGGTGTGATGCACTGACATATCTACTGTCCTGTACCCCGATGATGACCTTGCAGTGGTGTGATGCACTGACATATCTACTGTCCTGTACCCTGATGATGACCTTGCAGTGGTGTGATGCACTGACATATCTACTGTCCTGTACCCTGATGATGACCTTGCAGTGGTGTGATGCACTGACATATCTACTGTCCTGTACCCCGATGATGGTCTTGCAGTGGTGTGATGCACTGACATATCTACTGTCCTGTACCCCGATGATGACCTTGCAGTGGTGTGATGCACTGACATATCTACTGTCCTGTACCCCGATGATGACCTTGCAGTGGTGTGATGCACTGACATATCTACTGTCCTGTACCCTGATGATGACCTTGCAGTGGTGTGATGCACTGACATATCTACTGTCCTGTACCCTGATGATGACCTTGCAGTGGTGTGATGCACTGACATATCTACTGTCCTGTACCCCGATGATGACCTTGCAGTGGTGTGATGTACTGATATATCTACTGTCATGTACCCCGATGATGGCCTTGCAGTGGTGTGATGCACTGACATATCTACTGTCCTGTACCCCGATGATGGCCTTGCAGTGGTGTGATGCACTGACATATCTACTGTCCTGTACCCCGATGATGGCCTTGCAGTGGTGTGATGCACTGACATATCTACTGTCCTGTACCCCGATGATGACCTTGCAGTGGTGTGATGCACTGACATATCTACTGTCCTGTACCCCGATGATGACCTTGCAGTGGTGTAATGCACTGACATATCTACTGTCCTGTACCCTGATGATGACCTTGCAGTGGTGTGATGCACTGACATATCTACTGTCCTGTACCCCGATGATGACCTTGCAGTGGTGTGATGCACTGACATATCTACTGTCCTGTCCCCCGATGATGACCTTGCAGTGGTGTGATGCACTGACATATCTACTGTCCTGTACCCCGATGATGACCTTGCAGTGGTGTGATGCACTGACATATCTACTGTCCTGTACCCTGATGATGACCTTGCAGTGGTGTGATGCACTGACATATCTACTGTCCTGTCCCCCGATGATGACCTTGCAGTGGTGTGATGCACTGACATATCTACTGTCCTGTACCCCGATGATGACCTTGCAGTGGTGTGATGCACTGACATATCTACTGTCCTGTACCCTGATGATGACCTTGCAGTGGTGTGATGCACTGACATATCTACTGTCCTGTACCCCGATGATGACCTTGCAGTGGTGTGATTCACTGACATATCTACTGTCCTGTACCCCGATGATGACCTTGCAGTGGTGTGATGCACTGACATATCTACTGTCCTGTACCCCGATGATGACCTTGCAGTGGTGTGATGCACTGACATATCTACTGTCCTGTACCCCGATGATGACCTTACAGCACGTGACGTACTGAGCAATACCATTCTCCGCCGATACCAATGCATTTTCTTACCAAACTAAACATAGTTCCTGGAAATGACTCAACTCCAATTTCAGCTGTCAAAATCAATTCCGGAAACACGAGATGACCTCTAATTGTACAGTATATTAATCTCCATGTCCCTGCATTACAGCTCCGGTGCAGGGACACTGCAGTTATAGGCAAGGGAGGCAGTGCCTCTCTGTACACAGCCATTACCACTCACCACTGGTTATACGGATTCGCGATGTGAGTACAATGTGCTGCTTTCTGTCATCAGGCGAATCCATCTTCTGTTACTGGCTTCAAAGCTTCCGAAGCTGATATTGCTGCTATAGCACAGGAACCCTATATCTGCTCTATGGATTCCGGGAACCATTATGAGGACGCACTGTATGTAGTAGGACTTGCAGTGTCCCAGTGCACAAGTTTCTATAATCGGTGTATGTGAGCCGGGACTAGATCTGCCTGTCGGTAGACAAAATACATACAAGTGTGGCTGCATCTAGGAGACCCAGAGCCAGATGAAGGGGGAGAGGGAAGCAAGTCATACTGTACTTTGCCAGGGGGAGAAACACTAGCTTTCCCTCTTATGCAGCAGCAGAGCAAGGCGGTTAGAACACGAGCAGGATAGAATGCAGTAAAGCCCCTCCTGGAATGGGTCATGCAATATCTAATATACACCGTCCACCCTTTATACCCGGGGCCCCCCTATGCTACAGTAAGTGCCCCATGTTGGAAGCTGTAATAAATAGCGGAGAGAAAGCGAAGTTTCTGTAGATTACAAGCTGGTGCGTTTTATTACCGTCCTAAGTTAACTGTCACGCGCTACGGAGTATGTGGGCGCTCTACGAATAAACAGACGATGATACAGTAATTATCCCAGTTTATAATAATGTAGGATACATAGGCGAATCTAGAATTATGGTAATGGGTGGTCCCAGAACTAGACATAATAGCAGGGGGACCTTTGCGCGGCGTAGCCGCGCGGCAAAAAGGGGGCGTGGCCCCATGGAAAGGAGGCGTGGCATCACAAAAAGGGGTGTGGTATTACACTTTAGACCAAACACGGTAATGCCCATTACACATTTTAGCAAACTCCGTAATACCCATTACACATAATGCCACACCCCGTAATGCCAATTACACATTAGGCCACACACCATAATGCCCATTACACATTGTGCCACACATCATGATGCCCATTACATACTAAATAACAAACCGTAATGCCCATTACATATTGGCCACATAAGTGCTTCTTACCTACGTGCTCATTGCTAGGGGGTTCTTGCTTGATGGCACCATAGTACCCATTACACATGATGCCACACACCATAGTACCCATTACACATGATGCCGCACACCATAGTGCCCATTACACATGATGCCGCGCACCATAGTACCCATTACACATGATGCCACACACCATAGAGCCCATTACACATGATGCCACGCACCATAGTACCCATTAGACATAATGCTGCACACATAATGTCCATTACACATGATGCTGCACACATAATGCCGCTTACACATGATGCTGCACACCGTAATGCCCCTTACACATTAAGCCACACATTATGCGTAATGCCCCCACATACTGCCACTTTTACCGTCCCCTAAGCAATTCCCCCAAAAGTGCCACTTACTGTAAATTTTTATATGAGCCTTCACTGCTGCAGGGAGAGATGGAGAGCGGTGCAGCTGCATCTATGGGGAAAGGAGCAGAGCGCAACACAGAGCACTCTCCCACTCCCCTCCTGGTGTCCCCTCTAGCCGAGTGGACATTTGAAATATTATGCGCGCTGTTGTTGTGCGTGACGTCCGGGGAGCACGCCGGGCACCGACACCACATGATTAAAGGGGGGGCGGGCTGAGGTGAAAGCGGGGAGAAGAATTGGAGCGGAAGCCGCAGGGGTGACAGTCATTGACAGCTGGGCAGAGAGCAGGGGGCTGCCCGGCTGTATTCAGAGCACTGCAGGTCACGGCTGTTTGAAATAATACCCCTTTCACAACAGAAAATGCAGGGATTTACCCTGGAATGTGGTACCAGGATCATGCAGGGACATTCCCAGGCTGACCCCTTATACACCAGCCTAGTCCCTGCATTTTCTGGTGTGATGGGGAGAGACACTCCCCTCTCCCTACACCCCTTTAACCAACCAGCTATATCTTCGGAACCAAATGACCCATTTACATGAGACCAGTATCATATTGAAGAACTTTTGAGTTGGCTTCGAATGATTTTTGGTCCCGTGAAACTGGGCTGTTTGGTTCCAGAGAAATCTGCCCTCAAAGAACATAAACAGTCATGAAATGACATTTAAGAAAAAAAAAACGGTTTAACCTCAATATCCCTGAAACCAATTAACCCATATGGATTCAGCCTGGTATCAGATTGAAGGCCCGGTGATTTGGGTTTGACTGACATCAACCTTGAGCTTCAGTGATGCAGAAGGGGGAACTGGCAGCTGTCGAACTGGGTGCGGGTCGGAATTAGCGGGTCCCATGTTATCCTATAGGGAAAATGTTCCAGCTTTGCCTGGCAGTATCTCCGGTTCCCAGGGTGCTAGAGACACGGGGCTGGGCTCGTTGGAAAGCCCCATCCCTCAGCTACAAAATGGGCTAATGGGTGGTCCTGTGCACCCCCGGACCACCCACTAGATTCGCCTATGGTAGGATAATAGTCACAGGATTACATTTTACCTGCCTAGTTTCAAAAGCTAGATTCAGGGAGATTTCAGTAGGATGTGCCGTCAAAGGGAGTGTCTTACTTTCCCCAAAGGGCGTGTCTAGCTCCAGATATGGGCGTGTCTAGCTCCAGATATGGGCGTGTCTATGCTTATAACCCTCTTGTTGCGAGATATTTCTATATAACATTAGTAACAATATATTTTGGGAATTTTGCAAGTACTGATTTGCTGCCTGCAATATGGGTTTCTTATTTGCAACTATATATTCCCGTGATTAATGTGACGCCTATGCAATAACTTCCAAATGCAATTTCACCTTGTATAAATTCGTCCCTATATAAGTATGTTTTCAGTGTATTAAATGTTATCTTATTGTGAACACCGGACTGTCTGCATCTTGTAGGCACCACTTATATTTATTGGGAGTGCTGTTTTCCATACCGTAATAGCATTAGCCAAATTAGTATGGACACCAGATACTCTAATTAAACAAAAATGTTTAACTAAAGAAAGATTACTAGCAAAAATGCTTACCCTAAATTACTCACTAGCAGATACAGCAGCAACATGCTATGGATGAGTGCACACCAGCACAGAAAATGAGATCATGTGTTGCTGTCTCTCTCTACTGTCAGGGGTTCCCATAAAGGGGAGGGGGGGGGGAGAGGTGTAATAAGAGTCATCAGCAAATTACAGCAAATCACTGACCTTGCACCACAACTCCCTAGTGGCACCCCTGACAGAATCTGAAGAATCCAGGAGATTAGGAGTGCAATAATGGACAGCAGGATATTCATGGCAAAACTGGATCCTCCTCCAGGATTTAGGCGGTAGGCAACTATGGATTAAAGATCATTAGATACTGACCATCTACTGACCAAATACTTTACTGTAGATCATTGGATACTGATCATCTACTGACCAAATACTTTACTGTAGATCATTAGATACTGATCATCTACTGACCAAATACTTTACTGTAGATCAGGGGTGGCCAAACCTGTCCTCAAGATCTACCAACAGTTTTCCAGGCAACCTGTGGATCTATAGTAGGAATGAATGCAGCAGGTTTGAAAATGTGATCGTTAGTATTGACTACAGCTGTTGGTAGATCTCGAGGACCGGTTTGGCCACCCCTGCTGTACAGATGGGTCACGGTCCATCTTTGCGGGGGATGGCGCTGGCGTCGCCAGCCGCCATCCCCCGCCAGCGCCATGGCGATCGTGAGAAGGCGACGGCGCTTCCAAACGTTTCCCCGGGTCCCCGCCGGCTTGCCGGCGGTAACCCGGGGTCCCCGCCGCCTGCCCGCATCCCCCCTAACCCCCCCCCTAACCCCGTCCGTCTCCCTGAGGCGGAGACGGACAGGGTTTCCGCCACGCTAGCGACGGAGACTGAGACGCGCGTGCGCGTGAGACGCACGCGCGTCTCAGTCTCCTCGCTGGCGAGGCTGCTGGCGGGTCGCCAGCGCATACGTTCTGGCGACCCGCCAGCAAGGATGGACCGTGACCCATCTGTAGATCATTGGATACTGATCATCTCCTGACCAAATACTTTACTGTAGATCATTGGATGAGCTCAAAGATTTGTTGATGCACTGGGTACAACGTGAGGCTTGCTAAGGAGCGGTCCGTTCATACAGTGGTCCTGCACATGCACAAATATGCTACGCCATCGGTCCCCGGCACGGATATATACCATCGGTCCACTTAACCGCACTACCTGCCGTGTTTTTCCATGTAGACATTTTTAGTAACTGTGTGACGCAATCCTGGTGATTCAGCGTTAATATCCATGTAGTGAGCGGTGACATCCTACGTGCTCTGTATTCACTACATGTCCCATTGCACTCACCCACAAGGACGGACTATAGGCTGGAAATAGAACAGGTTCTGTATCTGAGTAATGTACATGAGTGCGACCATTAAGTGATGTCATACAATAGGGACGGGATTAGAATGACTGGGAAATGAATGTCTAATGTGCCATTTAGCAGGATGAATGGCTTCGGCGACAATTGTTGAGCCATTTCGGAGTAATTCATTAATAGACATAATGGTAGCTAATTATTTATGCCGTGTGTAGCTCACTAACGAGACAGGTTCTGTTACAGCCAGATGTAACCTAAAGCCAACATTAGAGGTTAGTGCAAACACCTACTCGTATTGTGACATAGACGATGGAACCTATCCCCAGGGCTGTTATAAAGCCACAGACCCCGATTTATCGAGCCACCAGCCCTAAGGACACGTGCCATGGTTAAGAAGTAGCAGATCCCCATGAGAGTGCTAATGCCCTCTCTACTTTAAAGAACTAAGCAGAAAACACCAATATTATTTCCCATTCTGTTAATACAGTTACATGCTGCATGTTGCCATATTTTCTCAGTGCTCTTACACTCCATCGCACAGCGGGTGTCTCACCTCTCATACACTTTACCGCGCGGTGTAGCACACAGGGAAAGCTGGAATTAGTGACTGCATATTCCCATGACGGCTGTTGCGAGAGCAATCTCTGAATCAGGCCCATAGTTTGTATTGATCACAGAACACTATAGTTGTTTCATGTGTTGTTTATAGTTCTCCCTTTATTCTCTGTCTCTTTCCTACGTTTGCATCTATCAATATTCCTGATCTATTTCCAGGCAGTAATCACCGCCTTGCACTGTTCTGGTTTCCTATTAATAGGCTGCTCATAAATTAAAATGATTTAAAACACTGTCACATGCTCCCGTAGGGAAATACATGTAAAACACCAGTGTATTTCATTTACAACACCAACAAAATTATGTTCACTATCCATCCCCTACCCCCCCCCCCCCCCATACAACACAGCCACAGTCACAACTTACAAAAGGTTTCAAAGCACGATAACAAACCAATATTTTTCTCATTAGCAAATGATGGCTCTGTAAGAAACTCCCACCCGTAGGATGTGTGGCATGCTGGGAGCTGATCTGTCGGGGGTCCGGGATGAACTTGTAATGAGAAACAGTGGGGGCCAAATGTAGCAATTAAACTCTGTGGCAGTGAATTTGGAATCTGAAGCCACGGGCGCGCCAAGCGATGCCTCTCGTTTATAAACCAACGGACCAATGCTGGAGTGCCAAACAACAGAGGAACTTTAACCCTGGAGCTGCCAAAACGTCTGGCAGATACAGGCTGGGTTTGAAAAATGACAGTTATGAGCGAATAGGCTGGGGCATTATCACTGACCACTTTATCACTTCACCAGGCTTAATACATCTGTGTCCATCAATGGATTTCAGAAAGAAATTTGGAAGATGACTTCTGCTCAGCACCCGCCAATCACATGATCAGACATATCCACGCGGTTTATCGACGGACCTCACTTTCTGCCCAATGGGAGCTTACAGCAGTAACGGGAGAGCAGCCACATGATGTTCCATCTCACAGGAAGGCGTCCATGCTGGATCGTAGCGGGCAGACAAGGGCTGGCCCAGGAACAAGGCCAAAGTCTACCGCCTGCACTGTCATGTTGGGGGCCTACATGACGCCTACACACGGGCAGGACCGGCGAAAGGGGGTACCAAAGGGAACACACACTCTGGACCCAGACCTTGTGAGGGGCCCCAAAGGCTCTGAGGTGCAGAGGGCCTGTAAGCATGGCTGCGGCATTCAGAGATTAGCTTTGACTTACAAAGAAGATGGCGCCCACCTGACTGAATTCCTGGAAGGGAACTTACTCCAGTAACCCCCCTCGGGCCTGGTCACCTGTTCGGCTTACCCCCACTAATGAGTTTAGTGACATCATGCAAAGCACCGAACCGCCCATTGCCTTTTCCCAAACTGATCCTGGCACAATGTGCCCCAGATTCTGTTACAGCGTCTTATATAGCGCAGCAGATTCCGTTACAGCGTCTTATATAGCGCAGCAGATTCCGTTACAGCGTCTTATATAGCGCAGCAGATTCCGTTACAACCAGTGGCGGATTCAGGGGGGGGCACCCGGGCACGTGCCCCCCCTGTCATTAATTTTGTAGCTGAGGACCAGGGCTTTCCAACGAGCCCAGCCCCGTGTCTCTAGCCTCCCGGGAACCGGAGATATCGCCTGGCAAATCTGTAACGTTTTTTTCCCCATAGGATAATATGGGACCCGTCAATTCCGACCCCCACACGGTTCCGGCGGCTGCCAGTTCCCCCCTGGCATCGCAGAAGCTTGTGGTTGATCTCATTCCATTCCAAATCGCTGGGCCTTCAATATGATACCAGGATGGTCCATATCAGTCAATCGGTTCCAGAGATATTGCATGTAAACTAATTTTTTTATTTTTGAAATGTAATTTCATGGCTGTTCATGTTCTTTGAGGGCAGATTACTCTGGAACCAAACGTTCCAGTTTCACTGGACCAAAATCATTCAAAGCTCACTCAAAAGTTCTTCAATATGATATTTGTGTCATGTAAATGGGTCAGTTGGTTCCGAAGATATAGCCGGTTAAATGATATAACTGGTTAAAGGGGGGAAGGGGTGGTTTTCTCTCCCCCTCACACCAGAAAATGCAGGGACTAGGCTGGTATAAAAGGGGCCAACCTGGGAATGCATTTTCTGGTGTGAAAGGGGTATTTTTTCAAATAGCCGGGACCTGCAGTGCTCTGAATACAGCCAGGCTCTGCCACTGTCAGTGGCTATCACTTCTGCCTGGCGGCAGCTGTCCCCATTTACCGCGAGCATGTATTCCCCCTTGGCAATGAGCATGTAATCCCACATGGCAACAAGCATGGAACCTCTGGCAATGAGCATGGAGCCCTTGGCAATGAGCATGTAGATAAGCAGCACTTATGTAGCATAATTTTTAATAGGCATTATGGTGTTTTACATAATACATAAAGGACATAATAGCGTGTAACTTAACGTGTAATGGACATTATGGTGTAAATGTTTAATGCGTGCCTTTGGTGGACAATGTCCCTGTTTATGAAGCGTATTGTGAATTTTGGCTTAATCTGTGTGGCATTATGTGAATTCTGGCTCAATCCATGTGGCATTATGTGAATTCTGGCTCAATACATGTGGCATTATGTGAATTTTGTCTCAATCCATTTGGCATTATGTGAATTTTGTCTCAATCCGTGTGGCATTATGTGAATTTTGGCTCATTCCATTTGGCATCATGTGTAGGGGCAAGTATAATGGGGTGTAGTATTTTGTTGCATAATGTGTAGAAGTTGTATATGGTGTTGTCCACTACACTCAAGGACACGCCCCCTGTTGAGTGGCCACACCCCCTTTTCTGGAGCGCACCTTCGGCGCGCGCACAATTACATCCTTCACATTTGTCGCCATGGTGGGCCTGCATACTTTAACTGCCAGGGCATATTTTTAGTCCCATTCCCACCCTCTCTCTGACGCTCTCTTAGCATGTACACTGGCACTACTAACACTGCCCCTCCCCCACCTAAAGTTTAGTTTAGGTCCTAAACCCTCTTTTATCATGGTGCCCCCCCTGTCATTTTATCCTGGATCCACCCCTGGTTACAGTGTCTTATATACCGCAGCAGATTCCGTTACAGCGTCTTATACAGCACAGCAGATTCCGTTACAGTGTCTTATATAGCGCAGCAGATTCCGTTACAGTGTCTTATATAGCGCAGCATTTTCCGTTACAGTGTCTTATATAGCGCAGGAGATTCCGTTACAGTGTATTATATAGCGCAGCATATTCCGTTACAGCGTCTTATATAGCCCAGCAGATTCCGTTACAGTGTCTTATATAGCGCAGCAGATTCCGTTACAGCGTCTTATATAGCGCAGCAGATTCCGTTACAGCGTCTTATATAGCGCAGCAGATTCCGTTACAGTGTCTTATATGGCGCAGCAGATTCCGTTACAGTGTCTTATATAGAGCAGCAGATTCCGTTACAGCGTCTTATATAGCGCAGCAGATTCCGTTACAGTGTCTTATATAGCGAAGCAGATTCCGTTATAGCGTCTTATATATCGTAGCAGATTCCGTTACAGTGTATGATATAGCGCAGCAGATTCCGTTACAGTGTCATATAGCGCAGCAGATTCCGTTACAGTGTCTTATATAGCGCAGCAGATTCCGTTACAGTGACTTATATAGTGCAGCAGGTTCCGTTACAGTGTCTTATATAGCGCAGCAGATTCTGTTACAGTGTCTTATATAGCGAAGCAGATTCCGTTACAGTGACTTATATAGCGCAGCAGATTCCGTTACAGTGTCTTATATAGCGCAGCAGATTCCGTTACAGTGACTTATATAGTGCAGCAGGTTCCGTTACAGTGTCTTATATAGCGTAGCAGATTCTGTTACAGTGTGTCTTATATAGCAAAGCAGATTCCGTTACAGTGACTTATATAGCGAAGCAGATTCCGTTACAGTGTCTTATATAGCGCAGCAGATTCCGTTACAGTGTCCTATATAGCGCAGCAGATTCCGTTGCGCTTTACAATAGTAGACAGTGATAAAACAAACTGGGTAACAACAGACAGACTTGGAGGTAGGAGGGCCCTGCTGCAAGCTTACAATCTATAGGGACATACTGTAGGAGGGAAACACGAGGACGGGCACCAGTAATAGCATAGCAGTCCCAGAAGGGAAGCTATATAATACATAGGTGCCTCAGAGGGTTATGCGTGTGCAGGGCCGGCGCCACCACTAGGCAAATCTAGGCATTTGCCTAGGGCGCCGGCCACTGGAGGGCGGCATTTTGCCCCCCCGTGCCGCCCGGGTACCTGTCCTGCGGTGCTGTGTATTTAAAGCTGGCGGCGGAGGCAGCGGGGGTCCCTGCAGTCCATTAGAAATAACAGGACAGGTACCCCCCTCCCCCGGCACCGGACAGCGCCGCAGGACAGGTACCCCCTCCCCCGGCACCGGACAGCGCCGCAGGAAGGTACCCCCCCCCTCCCCCGGCACCGGGGCGCCCCCACCCCGACTCGCCTGGGGCGCTCTGGTGCCTTGCACCGGCCCTGTGCGTGTGTTATATAAATATGATAGGCTTGCCTGAAGAGGTGGATCCGATACGCAATCCCGGCGGTCGGGATCCCGGCGGTCGGAATCCCGATCGCCGAAATCCCGACATGGGGGGGACGTGGATCGCCCCCCCTTGCGGGCTCGCTGCGCTCGCCACGCAGCGGGCCCAGTGCCTTGCTGCGCTCGGCACGCTATTTTATTCTCCCTCTATGGGTGTCGTGGACACCCACGGAGGGAGAAAGTTTCGGGATTTCGGCGGTCGGGATTCCAGTGTCGGGATTCTGAACGCCGGGATCCCGACCGCCGGCAAATTGACCGCATCCTGAAGAGGTGAGTTTTCAGGGAACGCTTGAAAGTTTGGAGGCTGGTGGAGAGTCTTATTGTGCGTGGAAGGGCATTCCATAGGATGGGAGCAGCCCGATGACAGTCCTGTAATAATGAATGGGAGCTAGTGATCCGTGCAGAAGAGAGACGCAGATCTTGTGTAGAGCGCAGTGGTCGAGATGGGAGATATTTTGTGATAAGTGCAGAGATATAAGCTGGTGCAGTATGGTTAATAGCTTTATATGCAAGTAGAAGTGTTTTATATTGAATACGGTAAAATACAGGTAACCAATGATATCCTTATTTTTATGGCATACATTATTCCTGTTATATTCAGACTGTCAGTTACCTGGTATAAGACAAAACTCTCATTGCTACACGACCACCTGCTGAAGAGACTAATTCTAGAACTGACTGATGTGTGCTGGTGGGGAGTGGATGGGGCGTGTGTGTGTGCTGGTGTGGAGCGGATGGGGCGTGTGTGTGTGCTGGTGAGGAGCGGATGGGGCGTGTGTGTGTGTGCTGGTGGGGAGCGGATGGTGTGTGCTGGTGGGGAGCGGATGGGGCGTGTGTGTGTGTGGGGGGGGGGGAGGTTTGGGGTAGTGCTGCTCCGTATCCGCATCTATGACCAGACGGCATCATTCTGTCACAGTGGGTGATGTGTATCTTCATCAGACTCCACAGTGCTCACATAAACACGATCAATCTCAGGCGTCAGCGTGGATGAAAGGAAATGAAACGTGTACTTGTGGGACACTCAGTGCAGTCCCGGGGAGAGCAGTGGATGTGTACTGGTGATACAGCGCAGGTAAAGGGCTTCACACCGCGCACCGCTTCCTCCGAACATAGATCTGACACGGTTGGCTTTGCACAATCAATCTCCATTAGGAGCGGAGTTACAGTGCTCTCGCCCCAATGCCTCTCACCTTGTAAATGGCGAATACCTGCCCCCCAGCCACGGAGGGCTGTGCACCACTGGCGCTGTAAGGAGAGATAATTAAACGTGCGCTCCAATTGCTATCTGCTTGGGATGAAGGTTAAACCAAAGGCGCCAATGATTCGCCCAATGGAAACTGTGTCTAGTTCTGTGTTAGTTTAGGGATCAGAAGTTAACGTTGTGTTGTTTAATGGGTTATTCCAGGTGTACAGAGAGAGAATGCTGCTGGGTCATGTATACCGGCCACGAGGTCCAGCCACGGTTCCACCAGCAGACAAGCATAACACACTGCAGGAGGATGAGCATCCTGTTAAAGGGGTTTATTCTCAATTTTGCAATTCTCTCTTTACATAGTCCCCTATGAAGACAGGGGCGTTAGTACAAGAAACCATGGCAGGCAGTTGCCTCCGGGCGCTAGTCCTGAAGCGGGCACACCGCTCTCCTCCATTGCTCCTGGTTCTGCTTTATTCGCCCCCAGAGCAGGAATAAGCAGGCAACCCAGGGGGCATTTGCCATGGTCCTCCCTTCTCTCTGGCCTGGGTGCTGCTGGGTGGTGGCAGTGACTGTGAAGGGTGCGGTCTGCAGGAGGCAGGCCCGCCCACAGCAGCCAGCACCTATGGGGAGAAGCTTCCACTTGAGTGCACACTCCCCTCACCCTAACACAGTAGGCAGCGTTACAGGTTACGCCCCTCTAACAAGCTTGGGGCAGAGTAATTAGTGCTCACCCTCCCCCATTTCAGCACCCCTGGGAGACGTGTGTGAGAGTGTGTTTGGGTGCTGCCTGGACAGGGTGACGTGTAGAGAATGTTAAATGATAGTGAGAATCAAACTGGTCGCTATGGGCAACACCGTTCTGCAATTATGGCAACTGACTGGATTGGCTATGGCTATTGTCCAATCGGGTGCTTTGTTCTCTACACACCACCATGCAAGGCGAGTGTAAGTTCCTGCCCGAATTTGGTTACAGCACTCAGCATTTCTGTACTCATCCTACTTTACTTAACACAGTGACAATTTATTTATAATTACACAAGAAAATAAATCTGATAATACAGGTAAAACACATGTATAATAAATCTGATAATACAGGTAAAACACATGTATAATAAATCTGATAATACAGGTAAAACACATGTATAATAAATATAATAATACAGGTAAAACACATGTATAATAAATCTGATAATACAGGTAAAACACATGTATAATAAATCTGATAATACAGGTAAAACACATGTATAATAAATCTGATAATACAGGTAAAACACATGTATAATAAATATAATAATACAGGTAAAACACATGTATAATAAATCTGATAATACAGGTAAAACACATGTATAATAAATCTGATAATACAGGTAAAACACATGTATAATAAATCTGATAATACAGGTAAAACACATGTAGAATAAATATAATAATACAGGTAAAACACATGTATAATAAATCTGATAATACAGGTAAAACACATGTATAATAAATATAATAATACAGGTAAAACACATGTATAATAAAATAATCTGCGATAGTCAATATTCACTAAACTATAATATTACGACCCTCCTATAATATTTTGTTGAATGTTGACATTGGCTTAAATCACATTTAGAATGATTCAGACCCACTCGCTAAGCAGCGTTCTTTCACTGTCTAGCGAGCAGGTAAACGCCACCACTGGGGGAGCGAACGCCTGCCCCCCCTTCGCCGACTGAATGTTCGTGTCTGCTTGCGAATGGATGTATACGCTTATCGCCAACCATACACATCCATTACCCGTCACTGTAGACTGACTTGTGTTTGCCGCGGAGATGCCCGTGTTCGGAGCGGACGCAGACTTTACATGGCGTCAGCTGCCCACCACATGCACGCTTCGACCCTCCTGCGTTGTCATGGGGACACCCTGCATTTTCTGGGCATACCCACAGTTTTTGGAAGTGCTGGGCATTCCCGTTGGACACTGTTCTACTTGCCAATGGCATTCGCACAGCTAAATAGCGAGTACACCTGAATCCCCGTCATTGTCCCATGTCACCATGTTCCCAGTAAGACCGTCCTGCCTCTAAGGAACCCTTCGAGCCTTTCATCATCCGACTCCAACCTATGTTCTACTTTTTATTGTCTTTCTCTGTGAAATGAGGTCAGCGATGTCAGGAATTATTTTTCTATTATAGCTTCCAAATTACTTTAGCAAGAATGGGATTTCAGAGACCCAGGGGAGGTAGGGGTGGAGGTAGGCACTCCAATGTGTTTCTGTTCCATTTCCTAATTGTGGGGTAAATGAATGACCCTCTGTTATGGGGAATAAGTCGTTTGCCGATACCGCTTCTCCCCATGTATGACTGTGGCGGTGTGTGTTCAGTGACAGGGGTGCTATGCATCTCTGTATGCTCCCGCATTGCTATCTACAAGATGGCACGCTGAAATTTGGGGCACTGACTGTTTTGAGAATTGCAGCTATCAAATAAGTCATCATTTATAATGTTGACATTCATAATATCAGCAACATTAATGTTACAATGTCGACATTGATGAACATGCAGAATGATGGATAGAGTTTAACCGGGAGGAGGAGAGGTTAGGGTTAGACTGCAGAAGCGTACAGGTTAGGGTTAGGCTATAGTTGGAGAGGTTAGGGTTAGGCTGCAGAAGCGTACAGGTTAGGGTTAGGCTATAGTTGGAGAGGTTAGGGTTAGGCTGCAGAAGCGTACAGGTTAGGGTTAGGCTATAGTTGGAGAGGTTAGGGTTAGGCTATAGTTGGAGAGGTAAGGGTTAGGCTGCAGAAGCCTACAGGTTAGGGTTAGGCTATAGTTGGAGAGGTTAGGGTTAGGCTGCAGAAGCGTACAGGTTAGGGTTAGGCTATAGTTGGAGAGGTTAGGGTTAGGCTGCAGAAGCGTACAGGTTAGGGTTAGGCTATAGTTGGAGAGGTTAGGCTACAGAAGCGTACAGGTTAGGGTTAGGCTATAGTTGTAGAGGTTAGGGTTAGGCTGCAGAAGCGTACAGGTTAGGGTTAGGCTATAGTTGGAGAGGTTAGGGTTAGGCTACAGAAGCGTACAGGTTAGGGTTAGGCTATAGTTGGAGAGGTTAGGCTACAGAAGCGTACAGGTTAGGGTTAGGCTATAGTTGTAGAGGTTAGGGTTAGGCTGCAGAAGCGTACAGGTTAGGGTTAGGCTATAGTTGGAGAGGTTAGGCTACAGAAGCGTACAGGTTAGGGTTAGGCTATAGTTGTAGAGGTTAGGGTTAGGCTGCAGAAGCGTATAGGTTAGGGTTAGGCTATAGTTGGAGAGGTTAGGGTTAGGCTACAGAAGCGTACAGGTTAGGGTTAGGCTATAGTTGGAGAGGTTAGGGTTAGGCTGCAGAAGCGTACAGGTTAGGGTTAGGCTATAGTTGGAGAGGTTAGGCTGCAGAAGCGTACAGGTTAGGGTTAGGCTACAGAAGCGTACAGGTTAGGGTTAGGCTATAGTTGGAGAGGTTAGGGTTCGGCTACAGAAGCGTACAGGTTAGGGTTAGGCTATAGTTGGAGAGGTTAGGGTTAGGCTGCAGAAGCGTACAGGTTAGGGTTAGGCTATAGTTGGAGAGGTTAGGCTACAGAAGCGTACAGGTTAGGGTTAGGCTATAGTTGTAGAGGTTAGGGTTAGGCTGCAGAAGCGTACAGGTTAGGGTTAGGCTATAGTTGGAGAGGTTAGGGTTAGGCTACAGAAGCGTACAGGTTAGGGTTAGGCTATAGTTGGAGAGGTTAGGGTTAGGCTGCAGAAGCGTACAGGTTAGGGTTAGGCTATAGTTGGAGAGGTTAGGCTACAGAAGCGTACAGGTTAGGGTTAGGCTATAGTTGTAGAGGTTAGGGTTAGGCTGCAGAAGCGTATAGGTTAGGGTTAGGCTATAGTTGGAGAGGTTAGGGGTTAGGCTACAGAAGCGTACAGGTTAGGGTTAGGCTATAGTTGGAGAGGTTAGGGTTAGGCTGCAGAAGCGTACAGGTTAGGGTTAGGCTATAGTTGGAGAGGGTTAGGGTTAGGCTATAGTTGGAGAGTTTAGGGTTAGGCTGCAGAAGCGTACAGGTTAGGGTTAGGCTATAGTTGAAGAGGTTAGGGTTAGGCTGCAGAAGCGTACAGGTTAGGGTTAGGCTATAGTTGGAGAGGTTAGGGTTAGGCTACAGAAGCGTACAGGTTAGGGTTAGGCTATAGTTGGAGAGGTTAGGGTTAAGCTACAGAAGCGTACAGGTTAGGGTTAGGCTATAGTTGGAGAGGTTAGGGTTAGGCTGCAGAAGCGTACAGGTTAGGGTTAGGCTATAGTTGGAGAGGTTAGGGTTAGGCTGCAGAAGCGTACAGGTTAGGGTTAGGCTATAGTTGGAAAGGTTAGGGTTAGGCTGCAGAAGCATACAGGTTAGGGTTAGGCTATAGTTGGAGAGGTTAGGGTTAGGCTATAGTTGGAGAGGTAAGGGTTAGGCTGCAGAAGCCTACAGGTTAGGGTTAGGCTATAGTTGGAGAGGTTAGGGTTAGGCTGCAGAAGCGTACAGGTTAGGGTTAGGCTACAGAAGCGTACAGGTTAGGGTTAGGCTATAGTTGGAGAGGTTAGGGTTAGGCTGCAGAAGCGTACAGGTTAGGGTTAGGCTACAGAAGCGTACAGGTTAGGGTTAGGCTATAGTTGGAGAGGTTAGGGTTAGGCTGCAGAAGCGTACAGGTTAGGGTTAGGCTATAGTTGGAGAGGTTAGGGTTAGGCTGCAGAAGCGTACAGGTTAGGGTTAGGCTATAGTTGGAGAGGTTAGGGTTAGGCTGCAGAAGCGTATAGGTTAGGGTTAGGATATAGTTGGAGAGGTTAGGGTTAGGCTACAGAAGCGTACAGGTTAGGGTTAGGCTATAGTTGGAGAGGTTAGGGTTAGGCTACAGAAGCGTACAGGTTAGGGTTAGGATATAGTTGGAGAGGTTAGGGTTAGGCTACAGAAGCGTACAGGTTAGGGTTAGGCTACAGAAGCGTACAGGTTAGGGTCTAGTTGGAGAGGTTAGGGTTAGGCTGCAGAAGCGTACAGGTTAGGGTTCGGCTATAGTTGGAGAGGTTAGGGTTAGGCTATAGTTGGAGAGGTTAGGGTTAGGCTACAGAAGCGTACAGGTTAGGCTATAGTTGGAGAGGTTAGGGTTAGGCTACAGAAGCGTACAGGTTAGGGTTAGGCTATAGTTGGAGAGGTTAGCGTTAGACTGCAGAAGCGTACAGGTTAGGGTTAGGCTATAGTTGGAGAGGTTAGGGTTAGGCTATAGTTGGAGAGGTAAGGGGTTAGGCTGCAGAAGCCTACAGGTTAGGGTTAGGCTATAGTTGGAGAGGTTAGGGTTAGGCTGCAGAAGCGTACAGGTTAGGGTTAGGATACAGAAAGCGTACAGGTTAGGGTTAGGCTATAGTTGGAGAGGTTAGAGTTAGGCTGCAGAAGCGTACAGGTTAGGGTTAGGCTACAGAAGCGTACAGGTTAGGGTTAGGCTATAGTTGGAGAGGTTAGGGTTTAGGCTGCAGAAGCGTACAGGTTAGGGTTAGGCTATAGTTGGAGAGGTTAGGGTTAGGCTGCAGAAGCGTACAGGTTAGGGTTAGGCTATAGTTGGAGAGGTTAGGGTTAGGCTGCAGAAGCGTATAGGTTAGGGTTAGGATATAGTTGGAGAGGTTAGGGTTAGGCTACAGAAGCGTACAGGTTAGGGTTAGGCTATAGTTGGAGAGGTTAGGGTTAGGCTACAGAAGCGTACAGGTTAGGGTTAGGATATAGTTGGAGAGGTTAGGGTTAGGCTACAGAAGCGTACAGGTTAGGGTTAGGCTACAGAAGCGTACAGGTTAGGGTCTAGTTGGAGAGGTTAGGGTTAGGCTGCAGAAGCGTACAGGTTAGGGTTCGGCTATAGTTGA